>NW_022103912.1:3118511-3173855 GCF_000313985.2 Echinops telfairi
TTGGGGTCCTGGTAGTTGGGGGGAGGAAGCATTCAAGAACCAGAGGAAGGTTGTGGGCTTCATTATTGCTATACTGAACCCTAAGTGACTCATCTCCCCACTACCCCTTATACCTGATGTTTATAAAGCTTAATTTTGTAGCTAAGGGAAAGGGCTCAGTGACTTACCAAGGCCATTCAACAACTGGTAACAAAGCTGTGACTTGAGCCAGGCCTTATGTCCGGCAGAACAACTGATTCCAAGGATGGCGGAACATCTCCCCAGTCTCCCCAACAACAGTACCTATCTCCCCCAGCTACCACTACTTTGCCATTTCTATGTTCAGCAAATGTTTACTGGGCAATAATGACCAGGTGTTTAGAGAGAGAACTTACAGAAGAAATATGTTCTTTCAGTCCCTCTGTCCCCAAGGTGTCTTCCCTCTCTTGAGGAAGCAGGGTACTTACATGCATTGGAGGAGTGGGGACTATAAGTTTTTGAGCATGCACACCCATCAGCGCCGCCCCCCTCATTTATGCTTACGTATTTGTAAAGCATATATATCTATTTCTGTATCATGTGACACTAGGATAAAATACACACAAAACCAGAAACTAAAGAAGTTAAAGGTAAACTAAGCAGGCCATTTGGGAGTTCCCGGGTAGTTTAAATGGCTAAGTGCTCAGTTACTAACCAAAAGGTTGTAGGTTTGTGTCCACCCCAAGGTGCTTTGGAAGAAAGGGCAGGTGATCTATTTCTGGAAAATCATCCTTTAAGAACTTGGGTGCACACAGAGTCCCCGTGTGTAGGGATTGACTCAGTGGAAGACACTTTTTCTTTTAAATGCATATAAAAATATTTCATTTTACTTGTATGGCAAATGAGAGACTAAATCTTTCAAAAATGAAATACAATGGAAGTTATAATAAGAGAAATTAAAGAAAATGAGCTAGAGGTGATTTAATTAATATTTATAATTAAAAATCAATTTTGTTAGTAGTACAAAAACTTTTCTTCTCACTCAAAATTATAATTAACATTATAATTAATAGAGAAATGTATTTGAGTATGTTTTAATTTGGTTTAACCCTTTGCAAGACAGCATGGGATTAGAAGTTTTAACTCTACATTTAGTTTATATTTTTTAATACTTACTTTCAATAGTCGTTAGAGTTGCAAAAAGATCTTTACAAATATAAATAGATCCACATTGAAGAAATGTAATGGCAGCCATGCTTACTAAATAAAGATGCTCATTTGAATAAAAAGAAATCCCATCCAGCAATTATGCAAAGTTTTTATTGCTATTATTGAAATTCAACTAGTCAGCTAGTCAGTTTCAATCTTCCTTCATGCCAATTCTCGTCAACTAATCAAAAGTTTTATTTTTAACCAATGGGCTCAAGATTCACGGAAGCTCTTCTTCTGGAAGAGTTTTACATAGGTTATAAAATGGTATCCGTTTTTTTCAGTGTTCAAATATCAGAGCTTTGTTCCTTAAAGCATTAACCTATAGTATCTTGGAGAAAAAATCTACATGGTGATGGCAGCATTCCTAAACACCCATGCTCAAGGCATCTCCACTGCATGCAACCAATGCTATGTTAGAAAAAACAGTCACTGACCACTCATCGTTCAAATATCACCTTTCCATGAAGGGGCGGATTTAAAAATAGAATCCACAATATGCCAGTGGCTCTACTGTGATAGATAACTCATGAAAAAAAAAAAACCTAGCAAATTTTAGAACATATTTTTTCAAATCATTTTATTGGGGGTTCATACAATTATCACAATCCGTACATCCAGCCATTGTGTCAAGCACATTTGTACATTTATTGCCCTCATCATTCTCAAAACATTTGCTTTCTACTTGAGCCCTTGATATCAGCTCCTCATTTTCCCCTCTCATGAACCCTTGATAATTTATAAATTATTATTATTTTGTCATGTCTTGCACTGCCCGGCATCTCCCTTCACCCACTTTTCTGTTGTCCATCCCTCAGGGAAGGGATTATATGTACATCCTTGTAATCGGTTCCCACTTTCTCCCTCACCCTCCCGGTATTGCCACTCTCACCACTGGTCCTGAAGGGATCATCTGTCCTGAATTCCCTGTGTTTCCGGTTCCTATCTGTACCAGTGTACACCCTCTGGTCTAGCCGGATTTGTAAGGTAGAATTGGGATCATGATAGTGGGTGGGGAGGAAGCATTTAGGAACTAGAGGGATGTTGTATGTTTCATCATTGCTACACTGCATCCTGACTGGCTCATCTCCTCCCCGCGACCCTTTGGTAAGGGGATGTCCAGTTGCCTACAGATGGGCTTTGAGTCTCCACTCCTCCCCTCATTCACAATGATATGATTTTTTTGTAGAACACAGGTTTTTTTGGTAAAATAATAATACATAACTCACCTTAAAAGAGACTACATTTTGGACCTCTACTCAAGTACTCCTTCAACGCAAGAACACTTTGTTCTAATAACCAGGCATTCCGTGATGCTTACCTTCCCGATACAATTGCTGAAGATGAAATGGGTGCATAAGCAAATGTGGTGAAGAACAAAAAATTATATTGATGTGAATGGTGGGGCGGGGAGCAGAGTGGAGACCCAAAGCCCATTTATAGACAATCGGACATCTCCTCACAGAAGGGTCGGTCACAAGGAAGAGATGAACCAGTCAAGGTGCAGTAGAGAACTGATGAAACATACAACTTTCATCTAATTCTTTAATGCTCCCCGCCCCACTATCATGACTTCAATTGTACCTTACAAATCCGGCTAGACCAGAGCGTGTACACTGGTACAGATAAGAGCTCGCAACACAGGGAATCCAGGACAGATAACCACCCCCAGGACCAATAGTGAGAGTAACGATACCAGAAGGGGAAGGGGAAGGTGGGTGGAGAAAAAGGGAACTGATTATAATGATCGACATATCACCCCTTTCTAGGGGGACAAACAACAGAAAAGTGGGTGAAGGGAGACAGCGGTTGGTGTAAGACATGAATAAAAAACAAACTATAAATTATCAAGGGTTCATGAGGGAGGGAGCGTGGCGGGGTGGGAGGAATGAATTGATACCAAGGGCTCAAGTAGAAAGAAAATGTTTAGAAAATGATGCTGACAACAGATGTACACATGTGCTTGACACAATGGAAGGATGTATGGATTGTGATAAGAGCCCCCAATAAAATGATTACACAAACCAACAAAACCCAGACTACCTTTTAAAGCACTTTGCCATAAGATAACCTATAGTTCTCTTATGAGAGAAAATATTTTAACTGTAATTCTAAATCTCATTACAAAATATTGCAAACATTCTATTATTTAAAACAATATAAATGATATACTGATCAAATGATACAACCCATAATTCCAATGTAAATTCTTCTGTACAGGTTGTCCCTGACTTATGGTCTGTTCTAAAAACTCAGTCTTAAGTTGGTTTTGACCTCAGTTGAAGATTTCTTATTTTTCTTCTTAGTTTCATTATCATGTCCTTTGATTATCAGTATCTTTTAAATTCCAGTCTTTGATGAGAATAATTGTTTTAGCAAATTACATCTTAGAATGTTGTATGTAGCACAGGCTATTAACAAAATGCCCAAAATGTAGTTGTCAGTGCAAGTCCCAGCTTGAATAGATCATAAGCAGGAGACAATCTGCACCTGTCACAGTGTCAGTAACTCCTGAGTAAACTGTACTTGTCACAATATTCTGGAGCAGTCAGAGAGGTGAGGGATTGTCTGTCCTTTCCAGCACGTTGTAGCTCAGCCATTGTCCTCTCTGGATAAACCACATGCTACACCACACATGATGGACTTAATGACTTTAGTGAGGGCAACAGGTATTAGTAAAACTTGGATCACTGCTTTGCCAGATAATTAACACAAGTCATATTTATTCGTATATCCTGGAGGTAATTGAATTAGAGGAAAAATCAAGGATTATGTGGAATTATGAGGGCTGAAGGTACCTGGTGACGCAAATGATTTGTGCTCAACTACTTACCTAAAGGTTGGTTGTTTGAACCACCCACTGGCTTTGAGTAAGAAAGGCCTGGCAGTGTGATTTTTTTAATCGTTTTATTTGGGGCTCATATAACTCCTATCACAATCTGTTTTTTGAAATCAACTTTGCAGTCATGAATATAAGCCACTTAAGATGAGCAGCCAGAAGTTACAGGCCACAGGACCTATCAGAAAACAAGAGCAGTTCTCCTGGACTGGCCATGGAAGGAATCTCTCCATGTGGTGGCTTGGTGGCCCAGGAGCTCTCTCTCCAACCTATTCTCCCACATTTAGTAACTTTTGCAGGTGGAGCTTCGAAGCCTTCTTTTTCGGAGCTACTTCTGCTAGGTTGGACTCAGGCCAGATGGGACTGTTGTCCATCTTCTCTCTGTCTATCACAAGCTGGCACCGGCATCTACCTTTGCAGCCTTCTCGTATCCAGACGGCCGGTACAGAGATAGTGATCTTGTTACATTGTACCCATCTGTAACTGGACTACTTCCCCGAGGACTCTCAGGACTTATGTGGGTTGAGTGAATGAAAGAGCCCTTCTTTTCGTCCTTCCTCTGCTTGCCTTTCTGAGTCCTGGATACCTCCCCTTTTGTTATGCTTTTAGTGTCCTGGGGCTCCCCATGAACCCAGCAGCCCAATTGGCTTTGAACCCAAAGGGAAAGAAGGAGGCAGAGATGGCCCACCAAGTCAAACTTCTGTTTTTTGTGTTGACCAGTGTCCTAAACAGCAGACAGATGGTCTTCTAATCTTACTTTAAACAAGGCTGAAGACATCTCATTTGTCCCATGGCAAGAAGCATCATTGCTATACATCCAAGCTACTGTTTCTCTTACTTTAACATGTCCAAAGATCCCTTTCACTCGAACTCCTTGCCAAAGCCTACTGAACTTCCCCAGTCTGGACTTCATCTACCCTTCTAACCCCTGTCTCATCTGCCACACACGTCATCCAGAGCTCATCATTTCCTAGGTATAGCGTGACTTCTCTGTACCTCCTAAGACTTTCAAATGCTGTTCCTTCTATGTGGAATGTTCTTCCCTGGTAAATATTTGTCCCCAAGTCTTTGAGCTGGCACTTTACTTGATACTTCATCTCATTACCTGGGAGTATTAGCTGTGATTTCCAGTGTTCCCATATCACTTTCAGCCATATTTTTAAGACTTTTATGACATCATTATTAAATTTTACTTTCTTTCTCTTTCTTCTTTAGATAGAGAAAATGTTTCTTTTATTTCTTTTTTTAAAGTTAAATACTTTTATTGGGGGCTCCTACATCTCTTATCAAAATCCACACATTCATCCAGTGTGTCAAGCACATTTGCACATACGCTGCCAACATCATTTTCAAAGCATTTTCTTCCCATTTGAGCCCCTATCAGCTCCCAATTTTTCCCCCTTCCCCCGCCCGCCCTCCCTCACAAACCCTTGATGTTATAGATTATTATTTTCATATCTTACATTGTCCTCCGTGGCCCTTCACCCACTTTTCTGTTGTTCGTCCCCCTGGGAGGGGGTCATAGATTGATGCTTGTGATCGATTCCCCCTTTCTTCCCCCACCCGCACCTAATCCTCATGGTATCTCTACTCTCATTACTAGCCCTGAGGGTTTTATCTATCCTGGATTCCCTGTGTTGTGGGCTCTTATCTATAGCAGTGTACATGTTCTTATCTAATCTGATTTGTAAGGTAGAATTGAGGTCAGGATAGTGGGAGTAAGGAAGCACCAAAGAGCCAGAGGAAAGTTGTGTATTTCATTGGTGCTATACTGCACCCTGACTGGCTCATCTCTTCCCTGTGACCCCTCTATGAGGGGATGTCCTATTGTCTACAGATGGGCATTGGGTCTCCAATCTGTGCCCCCCGGCCCCCATTCACATTGGGTATGATTTTGTTCTGGGTCTTAGATGCCTGATACCTGAGCCCATCGACACCTCATGATCACACAGGCTGGTGTGCTTCTTCCATGTAGGCTTTGTTGCTTCCCAGCTACATGGCCACTTCAAGCCTTTAGGACCCCAGATGCTATATCTTTTGATAGATGGGCACCATCAGCTTTCTTCAGCACATTTGCTTATGCACCCATTTTGTCTTCAGCAATTGTGTCGGGAAGTGGAGCATCACAGAATGCCGGGTTATTAGAACAAAGGGTTCTTGTGTTGAGGGAGTACATGAGTCGAGGCCCAATGTCCATCTGCAACCTTAATTTTTAACATATAGATATGCGTACTAGTTCTATTCCCCTCTCGTTATATATGTATTTACATATGTACATGCCTGTATTTAGACCTGTATACATGTCCTTTGCCCTGGTTCTTTCCTCTATTTCCTTTTACTTTTCTCTTGTCCCACCATCATGTTCAGCCTTCATTCAGGTTTAGTAATTCCTCACTGCAACATTGCCCTTGATTAAGTCCCACTAGACATCCCACACCTTTCTCTCCATTGATTTTAGTTCACTTGCTGTTCCCTTGTCTCTGGGTTGGTTCCCCCCACCTCTTCCTTTCTCCCACCTCCCCTTCTTCTGTATTCCCCCTGAACCACTGGTCCCATTCTTTTCATCTCCGAATTGTTTATCCTGCCTTTGTAATTTAGCTAGACATGCAGAGACATTAATAAGTGTAAAAACCAGATAGAGGCAAACAAAACAACAAAGGAAGTCAAGACCGACAAAACAACAACAACAACAACAACCAAAGTAAAGCCACTGACAAAAATGGAAAAGCCTATACATCGTTCAAGGTCTGTTTGTTGGCCTTTACTTTAGTTGCTTGGATTTCACACTCACTAAATATCGAAAGGTACCCTATAGTATTTCAAGTACCGGCAAAGCACTCCTGCTAGTTAAGCTTCAGTGGATCTTCTGGACTAAGATAGACTAGGGCTAGGAAGAAAAGTCTGCAACTTTACTTTCAAAAGCTAGCCAGTGACACTTCTATGAGTCACAGCTCAATGTTGTCCAATACAGTGCTAGAAGATGCGTCTTTAGTTTAGAAGACACACAGAACACAGTGGTTGCAACATGGGACTTGAGCATACCAACAATCATGACTATGGCACGATACTGGGCAATGTTTTATTCTGTTGTACATGGTGTTATCATGGGTGGGAGCTCCTGATTTGACTGATACTAACAACAGCAAACATCGTGATGATGCCTTACTCTTCTGGTTCTCAAGAAAAATATGAGCAGACCTTCTTCCCTAATTCCATTTTAGCACGCACAAAGGAGATGCAGCAAGTACACTAAGAGCATCACTATCAACATCACTGATGGATCAGAATTTGCATTTTAACAAGAGCTTTTGGGGATTTGTATGCACGTTAATGTTTGAGAAGCTTCAGCCTAATATCCTAAGAGTTTCTCATGTCTGATCAAAATCTTGTCTGCTTTGTCCTTACAGCTGAGACAAAACATCCCTGTACAAAACTTTTATGTTATTTTTTTAATGACTTGAAAATGTTTCTTTGCACCTTGGCATGTCCTCGACCAGGTTAAACGAGAACAGTATTTTTGATTTGCCAACCAGCAGGTTCTTCTCTGCTAATCAAGTCCATATGCCTTTGTGTGCCTCCCTTTCTGAAATGGAAAAATAGCCCTATTCCCGACACCCTCCTAGTAGCCTTTTCTCTGTAGACCTGTTAATTCCAAATAGAACATCTGGAAAGTCTATTTTGTTGCCTAATTTAAACCAGACAAAACCAATCTGCATAAAAGTTTATGAACTTTCCGGGGCCTCACACCTTATATTTCCCTGTTCACGGAAGCTCATAATTCGGAGCCCATGAATGGGGAGGGTTTGGCCATCTCTTTTTTAGGACTGGGAAAAAAATATTTGTGGTTTTCTGTATTGGAGATCGCTGGGCTGCTAGTGCTGGGAAGGGAGAGGGAAAGGAGGGAACTGAAGCTGTCCTTTCCTGTGCAAAAATAAATCTGCATGCGGATTTAAAATTCGTTCACATTTAAGCTGGGGACATCGGTGGCTTAATAGCAGACATTTTGCCTTCCATTGCAAGGCCCTGGTTCAATTTCTGACTGATTCACCTCACACATAGCCGCCACCATCTGCAGTTGGCGGCGGGGTGCTGTGAAAATGCTGAATCTGTTTCAGCGGCGCTTCCAGGCAGAAAACAACAGAAAAGCACACCCACTTCTCTTGAGTCGATTCTGACTCATAAAGACAGAGACGGTTTCCAGAACTGTAAATATTTGTGAGAGGAGATCATCTGTTCCCACAGAATGTCTGCTGTTAGGTGCCGTTCAGTCAGCTGCAACACTTCGGGACAACATAACTAAATATTGTACAGTCCTCACCACTGTTCCCAGGCCTGAGCCCATTGTGGCAGCCAACGTGGCAATCCATCTTGTGGAGGGCTTCCCTCTTTTTCACTGCCTCTCCACTTTACATAGCATGATGTCCTTCTCCAGGGACTGGTCTCTCCTGACAACATGTCCAACATATGTATGACCAAGTCTTGCAACCTTGTCTCTGAGGAGCACTCTGGCTGTACTTCTTCCAAGACAGATCATCGGTTTGTCCACTTAGCGGTCCATGGTACTTTCGATATTCTTCTCCAGCACCAAATTCAAATGCATTAATTCTTCTTTGGTCTTCTTCATTCAATGTCCAACTTTCATGTGCATATTATGATGTAATGGAAAATATTATGGCTTGGGATAGGTGCACCTTAGCCCTCAAAGTAACATCCTCGCTTTGCAATACTTTAAAGAGGTCTTGTGCAGCAGATTTACCCAATGCAACTTGCCTTTGGATCTCTTGACTGCTTCTTCCATGAGCATTGATTGTGGACCCAAGCAAGACAAATCCTTGACAATTTCAACATGTTCTCTTTTTATCATGATGCTACCTATTGGTCCAGTTATGAGGAGTTTGGTCTTCTCTACATTGAGTCATAATCAAATCAGAAGGCTGCAATCCTTGATTTCATCAACAAGTACTTAAAACCCTCCTCCCTTTCAGCAAGCAAGGTTGTGTCATCTGCGTATCGCAGGTTGTTCAAGAAAGCCTTCCTCCAAGACTGATGTCAAATTACCCCTCAGATAATCCAGTTTCTATGATTGTTTTTTCCAGCATACAGAATGAATAAGTATGGTGAGAAGATAGTATCCTGTCACACGCCTTTCCAGATTTTAAACTATGTTCTGTTCACACAACTGCCTCTTGATCCATGTACAAGTTCCATAGCACAATGAAGTGCTCTGAAATCCCCATTCTTCTCAAGGCTATCCATCCAGTTTATTATGGTCCACACAGTCAAATGCCTTGACACAGTCAATACAACTCATGTAAGCATCTTTCTGGTATTATCTCTTTGAAACAAGACCTATCTGACATCCACAACGATGTCCCTTGTTCCACGCCCTCTTCTGAATCTGGCCTGAACCTCTGGCAGCTCCCTGTCAGTTATTACTGCAACCATTGCTGGATGATTTCCAGCAATATTTTACTTGCATGCAATATCAATGATATTGTTATATAGTCTGAGCCTTCTGTTGGGTCACCTTTCTTTGGAATGGGTACAAATATTGTTCTCTTCTAGTCAGTTGGTCAAGTAGCTGTCTTCCAAATTTCTTGGCATAGATGAATGAGTACTTACTGAGCTTCATCAGTTTGCTGAAACATTTCAATTGGTATTTCATCAATTCCCAGAGCCTTGCTCTTGGCTAATGCCTACAGTGCACCTTGAACTTCTTCCTTCAGTGCTATTGGTTCTTGCTCATATGCTGCCTCCTGAAGTGGAGGAATGTCAACTAGTTGTTTTTGGTAAAGTGACTCTGTGTATTCTTTACATCTTCTCTTGATGTTTTCTGCATCATTCAATAGGTTTTGTTCTGTTGTCAGTATGGGTCAGAACCTAATTACAATGACAACATTCAAGGTGAATGCTGAGCAAAGAATCAGAGAAGCTGGATTATATAAAGAAGAATGTCGCATCAGGATTGGGGAAAGGTTTACCAACCCGTGATGGGCAGATGACACAGCCGTACGAGCTGAGAGTGAGTAGAATTTGAAGTACTTGCTGATGAAGATCAAGGATTGCAGCCTTTAGTATGGATTGTAAGTAAATGTAAAGGAAACAAAATCCTCACCACTAGACCAACCGATATCATCATTATAAAGAAAAACTGAGATTTTCAAGGATTTAATTGTACTTGAATCCCTAATCGGTGCTTATAGTTCAGCAGTCAATAAATGAAAGGATATATTCCATTGGGAAAATGTGTTGTATAAGACCTCTTTCACGCGTTAAAGAGCAAGGATGTCATGTTGAAGATTAAGGTGTGCTTGACCCAAGACATGATATTTTCAAGGGCTTCATATGCTTGTAATAGTTGGGAAATGAATAAAGAAGACAAGAGAAAGTTGCTGCATTTGAATTATGTGTTGGTGAACAGTATCAAAAGTTCACCCTAGACTAGCTGAAGCACAAACAAATCTGTTTGGGAAGAAATACAGCCAGAATGATCCTTAAAATTGAGGAAAACAAGACTTTGTCTTATACTTAGGATATGATATCAGGTGAGACCAGTACCTGGAGAAGGACATCATGCTTCCTAATGCCTGTGGAAAACAGGAAGACCTTCAAGAAGATTGATTGACAACAGCTGAAGCGCTAGACTCATCTGTAACAACAGTGGCGAGGCAAGCACAGGACTGGGCAGTGTTTATTTCTGTTGTGCTCAGGGTTGCTGTCACTCTGAACTAACCTGAAGGCACCGACCAACATTGAGAGACAGAGCCGACTGAATCCAAAGGATAGCTTAAAAGTTAGGAGTGGGGGAGGATCCTTTGGCAAGTAGGAAATAAAAACGACTGTAGAGTCAGTCTATAGGACAACTATTGTATAGCTCACTTATATGAAGTACTTATAATAGGCAAATTCAAGGAGAGAAAACCATATTGGTCATGGCCAGGGGTTTGGAGGAGGGAGGAATATAAGGTTATTGATGAAGGGACACGGAGTTTCTGTTCAGAGCAATTAAACATTTAGAAAATTTAAAAAAATGATAATGATGCCTCTACAGTGAACCAGAAACATACATAAACCATAGATATATAAATGGATTTGGGGCTCACACTTAATTCCAGCTGCAATCTAAGAACAAGTAGTTCTTTTGAGAGGACCCTGCTTTATGCTCACCCACACGAAGAGATCACCCACATGAAGATATGGGTGCTACAACAAGTGTAGCAAAGAATTAGATGGTGCCTGGCAACCAGAAAGAATAGTGTCTGGGGGTCTAAAAGGATTATCTTCCAGCAAGCAGCCATATAAGTGAGGCATCAGCTAAGTTTGTGTAGAAGAAGCACACCAGCCTCAGTGATCCAAGGATTGGAAATAATAAAATCCAAATCCGAAAGAGGGAAGGATATCAGTGCTTAAATTGTGAGCTTAAGAACCTGGTTTGCAGAAGGCTATGGATGATAGTGGATTAAGCCTTTGGTGAATCCCCTTTGACCATAGTCAAGGTATGCAAATAGCTTGTATCAGACAAAGAGCACTGTAAAGCTGATTCTGGCAGATGTGGTTAGGAAAAAATGTAATATTTTATCATTTGATCTCCCTTTGGGCCCTTTTAAAAGTTGTTTCACTTATGAAAAAGAGTGAAGGGGAAATATGCATGACTTAAACCTCAGGTAAAACTCCTCTGACCATAGACCACAGATGTGAATAGCCTTGCTATCATGCAGAGTGCAGTGGAAAATGGATTATTAAAGATAAAGTTAGACTAAAATTTAACACCTCATAATTTGATTTCCCTTCTGACTTATTTTAAATTTGTTCTAGCTTTTAAATATTTTCTGTTGGCACTTTTTCCCTCTATTTTATTTTGTAATTGTTTATTTTTGTTTGTTTGAATTTTGGTGTGTTTCTCTGTATATGAATCTTAGATATGTAAATCTATAGAGATAGTGACTGGATTCATGGTTCCTTGGGGTGATGACAGAAGAGGTTGGGGGAAGTGGGGTGCTAATAGCGATGAAAAGAAGAATACGAAAGAAGAACATGTTTGATAATTGACTGTGGTAATGACTGTACAACTCTTTAATATTATTGAATGATTAAATTGCATAATATATGAATTATGCCAATGAAACTGTTAGAAATTTAGAAATGGATAGTAGTGATGGTTGTACAACCCAGTGAATATAATGTTACAGAACTGTGTATGATTTTCTAGGCTGTACTCTGGAATGATGCCAATCACTGCCCCTTTGGGTGGGTGATGAGGGCAGGGATCTAACACATTGCTCAGCAAATAGTGGTTTCTTCCCCCTCCTCTTATGACCAAAGTTAAGCTCTTCTTTGAGAAAAACTTCCGTGATTAATATAAATCTCTAGAGTCCTTTTCGTGAAATTAATTTTTGCTGCTCTTTAAGACTATACCACTCAATATTTCATTTTTAATAAAAATTTAAATTGTTTTATTGGGAGCTCTTACAAATATCATGAGAATTCATAGTTCAATCACATCACATCAAGAAGTATTATACAATTGCTACCATAATCAGTTTCAAAACATTTCTTTCTTCTTGAACTCTTTGATATCAACTCCCTCCCCCAACCGACTCCCCAGGAACCCCTATTATTAATATTATTTTTCACCTATTGATATAGTTAAAGTTTATTGTTCCAACCTGGCTGATAAACACGTGGGTTAATTGAAGGGCAGAGAGATAAATGGCTCGGTGAGCCTCCCCTTCAAGTTCTTGGGTCTCTTGCGTTGTGATGGTCAGACCAGGGTGCAGCTGCCTTAGCCAGTTCCCTGCTTCAGCTGGCAAGGCTCACTTCCTGTAAGATATCCCCAAGGAGAAGCCAGGACCTACCCTGGTGCAGCCCTGAGTGCTGGAGAAGCTGCGTGGAGACAAGACCCCTGCCAGCGCTGAGATGCTCACTGATTTAGCTTTCCTCTTGCAGTCAGCATCATAGTGTGTGTTTTGTGAGATGGAGGAGGACTTTGTGGATTGGTGTAGGATATATGGGTTAATGTTGGACTTGCGGGCTTGCGGATATATGATTTAGTGTTGGACTTGTGGGCTTGGGCAGCACTGGGTTGGTAGGTTTTCTTGATGTGCACTTAACCTTTATATAAAACTCTCTATCATACATGAGTTTCTGTGGATTTGTTTCTCTAAAGTACCCAGACTAACGCACCTATGATAGTTCTTTTTTGTGTCACATCTTACACGATCCAGTATACCCATTTACACACACCTGTGTTGTTTGATCCCATCAAGTGGGATTCTGCAGTAATCAGTGCCATCAGCTCCCTCGTCTCTTCTTCCCCCACTTTCTTCCCACACCCCCAGAGGACCATTCCTCCTATTACTGTTTTGGAAAGGTTTTTGATCTTGGCTTTTATGTAACATACGATCTTAAATATGTAAATGAACATACACAAATCTAACTTAATTAATGAGGCAAAACAAATAACCGTAATAGTAAGGGGGGGAAATTATATATATTTGAATATATATATATTCATTTTATTGGGGGCTCTTACAGTCTCCAATACATAATCACAATCCGTACACACATACAGACATCGTGTCAAGCACATTTGTACATATGTTTCCATTATCATTTTCAAAACATCTTCTTTCTATTTGAGCCCTTGGTATCAGCTCCTTGTTTTTTACCCCTCCACCCCCACCCTCCCTCCCTCATGAACCCTTGATAATTTATTATTATTTTTTTCATGTCTTACACACCGACCACTTTCTCCTTTCACCCACTTTTCTGTTGTTTGTCCTTCTGGGGGAAGGGAGATTATATGTCCATCATTGTGATTGGTTCCCCCATTAACCCCCAACTTTCCCCCTACTGTCCTGGTATCACTATTCTCATTATTGGTTCTGAGGGGTTTGTCTACCCTGGATTCTCTGTGTTGCGAGCTCTTATCTGTACCAGTATACATGCTCTGGTCTAGACGAATTTGTAAGGTGGAATTGGGAGGAAAATTGTATGTTTTGTCTGTGCTATACTGACTGGCTTGTCTCTTCCTTTTGAGCCTTTTGTAAGGGGATGTCCAATTGTCTACAGATGGGGATTGTGTCTCCACTCCATCCTCCCTCTCATTCACGTCGATATATGATTTTTGTTGTTCTAGATCTTAGATGCCTGATCCCATTGACATTTCATGATCACACTGTCTGGTGTGCTTCTTCCCTGTGGGCTTTGTTGCTTCTCAGCTAAATGGCTGCATGTTTATTCTTCAAGCCTTTAAGACCCCAAATGCTATATCTTTTGATAGCCGGGCACAATCAGCTTTCTTCACCGCATTTGTTTATGCACCCATTTCATCTTCAGCCATCCTGTTGGGAAGGTGAGCATCTCAGAACAATGTGTTCTTGCATTGAGGGAGTACTTGAATAGAGGCCCAATGTCCGTCTGCTACCTTAATACTTAACATATAAATATATGTACATAGATCTATTTCCCTATCATTATATATAAATATATTTACATATGTACATGCCTGTGTTTAAAACTCTATAAATATTCTTTGCCCCCCAGTTCTTTCCTCTTGTCCCACTAGCATGTTTGACCTTCATTCAGCTTTCAGTAATTCCTCTTGGTTATATTGCATTTGGTCAAACCCCACCGGGCATCCTACATCCTCCTCACCATAGATTTTAGATCACTTGTTGTTCCCATGTCCCTAGGTCTCCTGGCACACAGCACCCCCCCCCCCTGACTCCTTTCTTCCTCTTTCCTCTCTCCTGTGTTCCCCTGGAACAGACGGTCTCGTTGTTTTTCCCTCTGGATTGTTTATTTCACCTATCTTATCTACATAAACATGCAAAAACAATAATAAGCAGAAAAGAAAACAAAATACAAACAACAAAAGAAATCAACAACAAAAAAGAAAAGCCTATAAATAGTTCCAGGTCTCTTTGTTGACCTTCAGGAGTGTTTTCCGGTTGCGTATGATGGGGCGCCATACACTGGCCCCAAAGTCTATTTTTGGCATTCCCCGGGGCTTTCATTGCTTTGCTCCCCTTGCTGCTCTCTTGAACACCCTTAGTGTTTCGCTCTGGTGTGGGGGGTCAGGTCGGGGAAAATTCCCACTGTGTCTTTAGTGTTGTCCCTTTTAGGACTATGGCTCGGTGAGAGATGTTATGTGACCTGGTGGGGCTGGCCCTATGATCCTCTCTGTGCATTGGCTGCTCTGAGCAGGAATATCATCCTTGGGGCTTGGTGGGCCAGGATGTGTTCCACTCTCTTGCCTTCCCTCTTTGTTTGCTACTGTGTGAGCTAATGAGTCATGCCCTCTCCCTGCGCTGTAGCTTCAATGCATATATATACATACATAAACAAATACACATATATTTACATATTCTTCTTTCTTCTTTCCTCCTGCCACACTATTATGTTTACTGTCATTCACCTCTCAGTAATTCCTCTCAGATACAATTCAATTAATTAAACTCAACCAGAAAAGCTACACCCTCCTTGCCATCAATTTTAGAACACTTACTGTTCCCCTGCACCCAGCATTGTTGGTTCCCTGCTCACCTCCCTTCCACTCCACTCCCATGGCCTCTAGGAACCATTTGACCAGTCATTGGCTCTGTAAGATTGCCTATCCTGCCTATCTTGCATAGATAAACACCAAAAAGAATAAATAAAGTAAACATACAGATGGTCACAAGACTAACAGGTATCCTGACATAGAGCAAATGAATATCTCTCTGTTAAATAGAGAGAAGGACATGGTATACATCATCAGTCCAGTCCTCTTTCTTCCAGAGCTGCATCTCCCAGGTCCTGCTTACCTAACAATTCATACACGTTTTTCGTCTTTAGCATTCGTGTCTGAAAGGTGGGCAACCTAAATGTCCCCATTGCTATTCCTGCAGTCAGGGATGAAGCAATCTAGTACCCCCAACTCCAAGTTATGCCTTTAGACATTCAGTATGTTTACCCTGTGGGTCATCCCCAGCCAGTTCAGATGGGGTGCCAAGTGCTGCCTGCTGAGTCAGAAGTCTATGATTGGGATGTTTTGGAGACGGCATGGCTTCGCTCTCATCAGTGGGCTATAGCGATTGATCCCCTCTTTATTTGCCCCCATGTGTGTGGGTCAGACCACTCGCTCTGCCTGAGCTGTATCTTCAGGGCTTTCCTCTGCTGTGCTTTCATCTAGGGAGAGAATGTTCACGTCTCACGCTGAGGCTAACTCTGCAGTCATCGCTGGGTACAAGTTGCACCTAGCAGGAACATTGCCCTTAAGGATTGGCACACCAGAATGAGGTTTACTCTCACTCTCCCTTTCCCGTTGAAATATAAACAATACCCTTCCCTTTCGGTTTCTTGTAATAATATTCTGTAGTTTTCCTTGTTAAGTATATCCCTAGATATTTCAATTTCTGCTTGGCTATTGTGAAGGGTATTACCGTCTTGATCTCTTTTTCTATAATCCCATCAGTTGCATATAGCAATCCAATTAACTTCTGCTTGTTGATCTTGGGTCCTGACACTCTACCATATTCCTCTATCGCTTCCGGCACTCCTTTTGTGGAGCCTTTGGAGTTCTCAATATATGAAATCATATCATCTGCAAATAATGATAATTTCACTTTCTTCTTTCCCCAGATGCATGCCTTTGCTATCCTTCCATCGTCTTATATTATTAGCTAGGACCTCCAGGAAGACGTTGAATACAAGTGGGGACAAGGCACATCCTTGTCTGGTCCCCCTTTTCAGTAGGAATGTTTTTGTCTTTTCTCCATTGATTGTAATGCTGGCTGTTGGTTTTTCGTATGAAGGAGTGACCCCAAAAAGATGGTAAAAGGCAGCTTCCTCCTGTCCCACTATCACGCTCACCTTCAATTTTGATAGAGAGCTGGCAGTATAGAGGATTCTCGGATTAAAGTTATTCTCATTCACCTTTCAGAAGATGCCACTTCATTCTCTCCTCTTCTTCATGGTTTCTGTGATAGGTCTGAGCAAATTCTTATCTCATTACCCTTATGGGTAACTAGTTTTTTCTATAGCTACTCAGGATTTTCTCTTTTTCCTCAAAGTTACATAATTTGACAACTATATGTTGGGATTCAGTCTGGGTTGGTGTCCTCTCTGTGTCCTGGATGACTGTTAGATCCTCCTTTATTATATTGGGGAAGTTTGCTTCCAGGATTTCCCTGACTGTTTTAACTGTTGGCTTCTTCAGTACATCTTGCTCTGGTATCTCAATTATTCGAATATTGTTTCTCTTCATAGTGTCGCTCATTGTTTTCAACTCATTGTTTTCTTCAGCTTCTTTAAGTACCTTGTTTGATTGCCTTTCACGTTTGTGTGATTCTGCTTGGGTATCTTCAAGGTTGCTGAGATGCTTCTCTAATTCTTCCAGCTTGTTGGTGAAGTCTTTTACCATCTTTTTTGTTTCTGCTGCATCATCCCTTAACTCTTGTATTTCCCTTTGTTATGTGGACGTGATCCTCTTCATTATTTCATCTTTTCCTGTATTGATTCAATTATGTAATGCATTACTCTAAGCAGAATTCTGAAGATTTCTTTCTGTGGTGGTTCAAAGTCTGCTTCTTCTATGTGAGTCACTAGGTTCAGGTCCTCCACAGATATTACATTTTGTTTCTCTGGCTTTCTTATAGTGGCTGTTGATATGGGTTATTGGCTGCATGTTATTTTGATGGCACCGTTTTCCTGGGAATCCAAGAGCCCTGTGTTTTCTTTCTCAGAGGCTAGTAAGAATGATTCTAAGGGCTAACTGTAGCCAGCTGCACTGCAGGATCAAGCTGCATCTTTATTTCTTTGGGGTTGACTCTCTCCCTGGACAGACAGAGTTATCTATTTGGAGGGCAGTATGGGTGGCTCTCTTAGGCAGCACAGGTGGGGAGGTTGTTGACAGTGAAGGTGGCACTAGGCAGACCAATCACATGAAGCATGGGCCAGCACTCATGGGCTGCACATCGGTGGGGAGGAGGGTGGCTCAGAGGACCTGGGTGCAGGCCTGTCACAGGCACCAATTGCAAGCAGCAGTTCCAGGCTAGTCATGAGCAGTGAGGGAGGCAATGGATAGGCCAATCCCATGCAGGCAAATCAGTGTTCACAGGCACAAGGGTGGGGAACAAGTAACTCAAGACCTGGGTGCAGAGTTGTGGGGGATAGGCATTTAGTTGGTAGATTGGTGGAGAATAGGTATTGTTGAGGTATGAGAAGCAGTCTCTAGAGGCTGTGGTGGTTGGGGTGTGTGAAGAGTATGTTGCGTCTACCAGGGTCCCTTATCAAACCTGTACATTGTGAAAGGGAAAGTGCAGTCTTTTCATTATTTGTGTTTATCACAGAAGATCCCTTTAAAGTAGCTTGCTGCTTGACTCCAAATTCTCCACTCCTTATGTGTGGTCCCAAGGTAGATATAGGCTATTTTAATGGGTGCCTCAGGGAGGAGGGGCTTCTTATCAGAAAGTGTTTTGGGTAGGGCCAGTGGGACCCTGTGTTCAGCGGTTACCTTGCCAGGGTTGGGGGAGGGCACAGAGTAACCCCGATGTGCTGAGACCCAATTCCTGAGGTGGGGAAAGGGGCCCTGCGTTTTCTTTCTCAGAAGCTAAAAAGAATAGGTCTAACAACGATGTGGATACAGCTACCCCACAAGTGTGAGTTGCTTCTCTGTCTCTCTGGTGTCTGGCTCTCTCCCTAAAAAGCTCAGGTAATCTATCTGGAGAGCCAGGCCATGTCCCTGAGCCACAACATTGCTGTTACCTGAGTCTGGGTCACATTTCTATGTTCCTTGATTGGCCGGTTTTGATAGTGGTGGGGTGCCCGTGGCAATCAGAGAGGGGCATTCTCTGGCATAGGGAGGGGGGCACCCCAGCATTGTTCTATTGCATTCACTGTGGGCAAGATTCTGGGTGGAAAATCTGGATCACTCCCACAGTGCCCTGAGTCTGGTTCCCACTACTAAAGTCCCGGGGTTATTCTGCTTAGATAGGGGTGGGTGAGTAGCAGAACTGCCACAACCAGAGAGGGAAATTCTTTGGGGCACGGAAGGGGAGACCTCAGTGATAATTTTCTGCATTCCATGTGGGCCAGACTGTGGAGGGGAGATCTACATCACCCCTTGGTGCCCTGATTCTGAGTCCCACTTCTATATTCCCTGCTTTGGCCTTCTTCCGTAGGAGGGTGGTGCCAAAGCCAAAGAGGGGATTTCAATGATGCCGGGGGGAAAGGAGTACTCAGTGTGGTTCTACTGTGTTTCCTGTGGGCTAGAATCTGGGTGAGAATTCAAAATTGCTCCCACGGTGCCCTGAGTTTGAACCCCTCTTCTCAATTCCCTACGTTGCCCTGCTACTTTGGGGTGGGGGGTGAAGCTCTCAGCAGAGTGTGAGAGGGAATTTCAATGGTGCGGAGAATGGGAGACCTCAGCAAGGATGTGCAGCATTCACCATGTGCAGGAATTGGAATGGGGAGTCTGAGCTGAACCCCACAGTGCCGAGAATCTAGACCCTGTGTCTGCATGGACTTCTTACCAGTTGTTCTCTGAGGCACATGAAGAGAGGTCTAAGTAGCATATCCTACTCTGGCATTGTCTTTCTGGAAACCTCCAGGTATAGTGATTTTTAATGAGTTGGAGAAGAGGGTTACAGAAGATGCAATTTTATTTGGTAAGTTAAAAGAGGTTGTGTGTGGCTGACGTGAAAAGAGCAGGTTCCAGAGGTTAATGGTTGGGGAAAAGTGAATCCACCAGAGTCCCTTGTCAACCCTGCATATTATGTAGGGACAATGTTTGCTGGTATGATGCTTTACTGCCTTGTGATATTGTAGGGTGTCAGAGAGGGGGTGACACTCAGGCTAGGGGAATGATTTGATGTCTGGTGTGGCTGCAAGAGCTATAGTCTTGTGATTGGAGTGAATTATCTTGAGAGAATGTACCTCTGGTGAATCAGGTCACAGGGGATGGGGTTCGCTCTCCTGAGATGGTTTAGGTGGCCAAGTGGGGGTGGGGTCTATTCCTGTTGCCTACCTAGGTAACCTTGGTGGGTGGAGTATAGGAGGCCAGTGTGGTACATGGAAGGCTTGTTTTTTGGACTTGCTATGGTGTGGAATTTGAGAACTCTCTCAAAGAGTCTCCTAAGACTCCTTGTCAAGCCCAACCTGGTGAAACCTGTGTTTAGTTGAAGATGTTGTGTTTAAGATCCTGGTGGTTTTTCCTGTTCTGTTATGTTAAAAGCTATGTTAATGAACCAGGAATGTGGTCAATGGGATCCAGAGTTAAGAAAGGAAAACATCCTCAGAATGACCAAGTTGGTTTTTTTTAAAAAATCATTTTATTGGGGGCTCATACAATTCTTATCACAATCCATACATATATCCATGTGTCAAGCACATTTGTACATTTGTTGCCATCATCATTCTCAAAACATTTGCTTTCTACTTGAACTCTTGATATCAGCTCCTCAGTTTTCCCCCTCCCTCATGAACCCTTCATAATTCATAAATTATTATTATTTTGTCATATCTTACACTGTCCGACGTCTCCCCTCACCCTCTTCTCTGATGTCCATCCCCCAGAGAGGAGGTTATATGTAGATTCTTGTAATCGGTACCTCCTTTCCACCGCACATTCCCTCCACTCTCCAGGCATCACCAATCTCACCACTGGTCCTGAAGGGATCATCTATCCTGGATTCCCTGTGTTTCCAGTTCCTATCTGTATCAGTGTACATCCTCTGTTCTAGCCAGATTTGTAAGGTAGAATTGGGATCATGATAGTGGAGGGAGGGAGGAGAAAGCATTTAGGAAGTAGAAGAAAGTTGTATGTTTCATCGTTGCTACCCTGCAAAGGATAGACTCTGGGGCCAGAGCATGGCACCCCATTGGACTTAACTGGAGGACACGCCTAGAGGTCAAAAATCAGACCTTGATCTATTTACAGGTTTTTCTTTAATTTTTTCTTTCTCTTTTTCTTTTTTAAAATTAATTCATTCTTTTATGGGTCATTGGTTTTCTTTTTCATTGTCATTGTTGTGTTCTCTTTTGTCGCTTTGTCTTGCTATGCCTTGTTTTTTAGTGTTTATTATTATCTCTACAGCTCTATCTAGATAAGATAGACGGGATGAACAGTCTGGAGGAGAAAACAATGGGACTGATGGCTCTGGGGGGACATGGGAGAGGGGGAAGCGGGGGTAAAGAGGTGGGTTTTTTTTTAAGGGGCTTCCAGAGTGGCCTGGCATGGGGGCTGTGCCACACACACTGTCCCCCAGCAAATAAGATTAAATAAGAGATTAAATAAGCTGAGTGAAGCTGAGTGGGTTTGGGGATAACTGGGTCTACATTCTCCACCTTGCTCACTCTTGCAAAGCTCATTAGGCCGTGTTCCTGGGATTTGTGGTCTGCCACAGGCAAACAACCTAGGGGCTTCTAATAGGTAGATGCCACTGCTTTCTGACTGTAGTTTGTGTCTAATTATCTTTTGTTACAGCAAGCTTGGAGGTCACTTGCAGAGCTGGGAGAAAGGGAAAGGGGTGGCTGATGTGGTCCCTCTGGTCCTGGATGGTGAGGAAAAGTGTGAAACCAGCAAATACATGGGCAGAGAGGGGAGCTGTGGAGAGAGCTCTCGTGGCTGGTTTTCCAGGGCACTCCGTGGACCTGGGATTATGACCCACATTTATACAGCAGTCTGTCTGGGGAAATTACAGCATGCTGGAGGGTCTCTGATGTAGGGTGCCAGAGGGTAGCAGATGCCCTCCCACTGGTCCTGGTAAGGGATGTGGAAGGCCTGTGGGCAGACGCGGTGAGGTTAGAGCACTGCCGTGAGCTCCCGAATTGCTCCGTGGGCAAAAACCGTAAGGGATTCTGGACCATGGACCCTAGGATACTGGGCTTCTCTTTCTAGTACCTAATTGGCCAAGATTGGCCTCCTTACTTCTTAATTTTCCATTCTAACCACTGAAGCACAGGGCAGGTGATTCTACCTGGGTGCCATCTTTTTGGATCTCCCAAATTTATACTTTCTGTACTGTTTCCTAATCTCTTTATGTGTGTAACCTCTACTGACTACTTCTTTCTCTGAGTAAACTCTGATTTATGGTTTGCCATGTGGAGCGGAGCAGAACTGGGATGTACAGAGTTTTTAATGCTGTTTCTCTTGAGAGTAGTTCACCAAGCCTTTCTTTCAAGGTGCTTCTGGGTGACTCCATAGGATGGCCTTTTGACTGAGTAACAGAATACGCTGATTATTTGTAACATTCAGATATACTTAGATACATGTTATTCCAGATTGCTTGACCACCATTACCCCTCCTAACAGTCCTCACCCTTGAAAGTATGGTTGAATTCCTATAGAATCCTTTTGTCCTCAAGGAGTTTCCATGGAGAAGTTCCTTCACCTCTGAACCCCAATGTTCTCATCTGCGATATGGTGCTGATAGCATCCATCTTGTCATTTGAAGACACTCAAGAAACTCCACCCCAGCCCTGCACACAGAGGTGCCTACATGTGAGCTCCATGCTTCCTTCTCTTCCATAAGGATGTGCTCCCCCGGCTGTTCGGGGAGAGTGGCCTGCACCCCATGGGGGAGACGTAAGCTGGACGTGGAGCTGTCAGCTCGTAGTCTTTCACTATAGTGATCCCCGAGTTTGTTCAAACCTTTTCAAATCAGCTTGTAGTTCCAGCTTGTGTTTCTTGTAGAAACCAGGTGGTCCTAGAAAAATTTCCCTTGTTGCCTAGGAATCACCTTGCCCTTCCTGCTATGCCTTCTCTGTAAAGAGCGAGCAGTGCAGGAAGGGGGGTTGGCAAACCTCTCTGCGGCAGAGTCCTCGGGCTGTGCGAATGGCGAATGGATTTCGCTGTCAGTGGAAAGTAGTTGGAGGTTTCAGTCCACCTAGATGCACCCTGAAGGAAAGACCTGGTGAGCAATTTCTGGAAAATTAGCCATCAAAAGTTGATGGAGTGTAGTTCTTTGATGCATGTAGGGTCACCAGGAGGTGGATTTGATTCCATATAAACGGATTTAAAATGGTGTTTCTCTGGGGCTCTTGGAGAGAAACTCTTTGGGTTGCAAAGGACCACGGTCGGTACCTACCAGGGCCTGCTAGATAGGGATGAGACACGACTTACGGTAGGCGTGGAGGACACAAAAGACCTGGGGGAGGCAGGACAGGTGAAGTGTGTTCAGCTATCTGTCCAGGTGAGTGCAGTTAGATGTTTCAGCAGAGGGAACCTGACAGAGTGGTCAAGTGGGGGCGTCTCTGGTATCCAACAGCCAGGGTGAACTAGGGGCGAGCTTCACCTTCAACTCATATTTGCTGGAAAAGTTGCTTCATTTCTCTAACCTTCAATTTTTCCGCTGGTGAAAGGGAAGATAATGGAAGAATAAAATAAGATGTAAAAATCATTCAGCATGTTGCTGTCCTTATGTTTGTGAGTACAGTGGTGCTTAGAATTTTCTCCTTCCATGTAGGAAACTTGTGTTTGGTTTTAATCAAGGACCTCACGTGCAGCCCCCGTCTATCAGTGTGGAAGCTTGTGTGGTGCTGGACAAATGCAATTAGATTCCTGTGGATCTCTGTAATGCAGAGGGCCTGGCTGTCGCAGCGCCCTCTGTCAGCTTCATGCACACATGCATTTTCAGTAGAAAGTTCATTGAAAGATCCTGCATTGGTAAAGTAATTGCTGACCATTTTTCAGAGACAATGATTTCTGCACAGAACTTGGAGAGGGGTCAGAATAGGGAGAAGCAAGGAGACCCGGGTTTTTAGTGAGTCGAACACATTATTTCTTCCTGAGCTTGTGCAGCTATGTTGCATGATGTTGTGACTTTCACGTGGTGTTGACATGTTGTCAGGAAGCATCAGTCACTGGAGGAGAACCTCATGATGGGTAAAGCAAGGGGTCAGTGAAAAAGAGGCGGACCTTTAACAAGACGCATTCACCGAGTGACTGCAATGAGGGGCTCGAACAGAGCAGCGGTTGTGAGTGTGGTACAGAATGGGGCCTTGTATGGCTCTGTGTACACAAAGTTCTTAGAAGTTAGAACCAACCCCAAGGCATCTCACAGCAACAACACATAGAACATCATGGCAGTGAAGGTGTCTTTGTTGCTATTAGCTGCATTTGAATAATCTCTGATTCATGGTGACTGTATGTGTAATAGATGGAAACTCTGCCTGGTCTTGCACTATATTCACGGAGCTCATCTTCCAGCACCATGTAGGACAATATTCTATTTTGAGCCATAGGTTTTTGATATAGTGAGTTTATTGTGCCAACCTGGCCAATAAACACATGTGGGGTTAATTGAAGGGTGGAGGGATAAATGGCTTGATGAGCCTTGCCTTTCTAGTTCTTGAGTCTCTTGCTTTCTGATGATCAGACCGGGTGCAGCTGTTTTAGCCAGTTCCCTGCTTCAGCTGGCAAGGCTAACTTCCTGCAAGACATTCCCAAGGAGAAGCCACATGCACCTACCCCGATGCAGCCCTGGGTGCTGGAGCAGCCATGTGGAGACCCCTGCCAGCACTGAAATGTTTACACATTCACTGACTCAGCTTTCCTCCTGCAGTCGGCATCGTTGTGTGTGTTTTGTGAGATGGAGGAGGACTTTCTGGATTGGTGTCGGACATATGGGTTAATGTTGGACTTGTGGGTTTGGGCAGCACTGAGTGGGGATGTTTTCTTGATGTGCGCTTAACTTTTATATAAAACTCTTATACATTCATTTCTGTGGACTTGTTTCTCTAAAGTACACAGACTAACACAGTTTTCATTGGCTAATTTTTGAAAGTAGAATGCCAGACCTGATCTTCATAGTCTGTCTTAGTCTGGAAGCTCCGCTGGAACGTCCTGGGTGACTGTTTTGGTTTTTAAAATAACAGTTGTAGCATTATAGCATCAGGCAAGGCACCAGTCTGAAAAACGGACAAGTGGTGACTGTACAGCTTGCTTTTTCTGGAGTTTACTTCTTAAAATGGTTATTCTGATGGTGATGATGATGATGGGGGATGCGAGGCCCATTTTCATTCTCCAGAATATGCTCGGGGAGAATGGTGTCTAGAGGCACAGTGCACTATTTTGAGTGGTGGTTACTCCTTGAACATCTACCCTCTAGAACACATTTATGAGGAAACGGGATTTCAAAGATTATTTGTTGGGCTCAAGGCCAACTTCACCCGAGTTGCTGAAGGCAGCGCTGTGTTTTAAAGTTAATTTTCATTTTTTAAAAAGTGTTGAAGAAGAAGAACCTATAACATCGATGGGTCGATTCTTTTAGCATTTAGCAGCCCTTATATTTAGGGAATTAATCCTATTGTCTAACGTAAATCCTATTTGTTGTCTATGAGGGTAAGTCAGAAAAGGTTCAAGTTCACACATGCATGGGCTCATTGCAAACCAAATGTGTTCAAACAGGTCTCTGCAGCCATTGGAGAACTACAGACAAGTGTTCTTGGTCACACCCTTGTTTTAGTGTCACTAGGGTACCTTCAAAAATTAAAATGTTTAAAAAGATTCTGAAACAACAACAAAAAAGTCCACTAAGATCAAGGAGCGACCTTTCCACCAGTGTTTTAAGCAAGATTGAAGCTAATGAAGATGATCTTATGGAATAAATTCCTATCAGGCAGGAAGCTTGGATTTATCAACACAGTACAGGGAGTAGTGGCCTCTGAGGGACTCTGTGGGACCAATGGCAGAAAGGTCTGCTCAGAAGGGATGGCAACTGGCTCTTGAGATCCTGAAGCAGGTGATCTTGATGGATTTCCTCCAAGGAGCAGAATGATCACGGGCCTTATTCTGAAAAGGCTTTAAGACCATAGAAAACTGTGTTGGTGAGATAAAGACCAGGAAGGCTGCAGTGAGGAATGTTTTCCCTTCAGGACACTGTCCCTGTGATTCTTCCAGGATGTCCTCTGAGGATGTGGTTGGGAAACATTACTCCGTTCAGCTTATGCCCTTGGTCTTCCCCCTTCAGAGTCCTTTTTGATCCCCAAACTCCAAGGACATGTCAAAGGAACAGAGTCGGAGTCCTTTGGGATGCCCACACTGCCATTTTGGGATGGCATACAGGAAGAGCACAGGAGTACCTTCAGAAGTGTAAATACAAGTGGAGGGCACGTTGAGAAGCAACAGCACCACATATTGTTATTTTTGTTCAATAAAAGTTTCTCTGATTTTTACAGCAATGCTTTTTCATTCCCCCTCCTAGTTCCTCTCTTTGGCACTCCGTGGAGTGAGAGACCAGCTGTTCATCTCTCCCAGGTTTCATGGCTGACCACAAATCAAACTGGCCACAGCAGCGCCCTTTATCCTGTTCTCCTGGTTCATGAATAACAGTTCGCTTAAGGGGTTTACCTTTCTTCACGGGTCCTGTTTGCAAACATGTTCTAAATGATTCCCATCTTTCTCACTTCATTCTTGAATTCTGGTCATTCAACGTGATCCTGCTTAAGTGGCTCTGTTTTACTCTAGAATGCACACGCCATGTCACTCTCCTTGTTCCCATGCCACCTACTTTATTAAAACCCATCTCACAAGTGAGCAATAGTCCAATATATGAATGCCTCACATTACGCTTGTGGTCTGTATGGTACTCTGCTCTTAGTATGCATATTTTTCTATTATTTATTTGAGGTCTCTGGGTGGTAAAGATGGTTTTCACTCAACTCCTACCTAAACGGTTGGCAGAATGAACCCACCCCTCAGCCCCACGGAAGAAAAGCCTGGTGATGTGCTTCCATAAAAGATTCCAGCCTGGAAAACCCAGAGGGACACTTCTCCTCGGCCGCACACACTGTCACCAGGAGTTGGGATCAACTTGATGGCAACAGGTATATTACTCACACAGAATCTGGGTCTTTTTTCACTTGTTAAAAAGAATATCTTACTATCAAAATAGTATTGTCTCACATTTTTTATATACTTAGAGATAGTTCCATTATACCACATTTATGGTGGTTTCAAAAATTAAAAAATTAAAATGGAAAATGATAATATTACACATTGGTCTATGCTCAAGATGTAGAAATCTGTTTTTATTTATTCTTAAAGAAGCAATTGCTTTCATTCAATAAGCTCATTCTAGAGCACTGTGGATTCATGTCATATTTCTGAGCTGGGTACAAGAAATGAGCCCAATGGGGACTGTGAGGGACATAGGAATAGAGAACAGTCAGGCATAAAACTATCTAACACGTAGATGTCAATAGATGTTACACAGAACCATAGGCTTCCAACTGAAGGCAACTTTTCTCTTTTCTGAACAACTAGTGATGATATGATTTCTACCTGGCATTCTTATAACATATCATGCATGCCCGATGTCCTCCGTTTGACTGTACGCTCCAAGAGGGCAGCTCTGTGTCCATAGCCCCAACAATCACACCATAACCGACGAAAGGATGTAAGAATGAATAGTTGGTTGCAGTAGGAATAGGACTGGAAGTAGCAGTGAAGGGAGCGTTTAATTAATTAATCCTCTAATTTAACAGGCATTGCGGGATGCTATGAGTCAGACTGTACTTGATGGCAGTGAGTGAGTGAGCAAAACCGCTCACTACCATTTCGTCACTTCCTACTGAGAGTGAACTGAAAGGGCAGCGGTTCTCAACCTGTGGGTCACGACTCCTTTGGGGGTTGGACAACCCTTTCACGGGGGTCACCCAATTCATAACAGCAGCAAAATTACAGTTATGAAGTAGCACTGAAAATCATTTTATGGTTAGGGGTCACCACAACATGAGGGACTGTATTAAAAGGTCGAGGTATCAGGAAGGTTGTGAACCACTGCTGTTGGTCAAGGTGGTTTTCTGTGATTGTAACTCTTTTCTTTTTAGATTTTAACTCTTTATGGGAGTAGAAAGCCTCATCTTATAGTGTCTGGTGGTTTTGAACTGCTAGCCTTGAGGTTCGCAGCCCAATTTGTAGTCCTTATGCCACCAGAGCTCTGGCAATGAGTGAGCACTAAAGTTAAGTTATAAGGCATGGCTCTTCTATCCAGAGCCTTGTAACTCCTACCTAATGATGGGATGGAAGTATGCAAAGCAAGCATACACCATTCTAATGGGGATTGGTCACTGTCATTCTGCTGGGGGAGCCATCTCAGAAGCAGGAAGATAGAATCTCAGAGCATCGAGAAAGGAGAGCCACAAGTGGAGCACGTGTGTGATTTCTCTGTGAAGTGGTGGCCGTAGCAGGGGCACCAGAGGCTGCAGCACAGAGACCATGAGACCGAGCGCCAGTCTTCCCAGCCCACAGATGGAATAAAGCTGAGTGCCTTTGGACAGGAGCCTCGTTTGCAGAATGGGATGCCCTGTTTGCATTTATCAGTGCGAAAGGCACTTTGCAACACTGCCTAGCGGGGCCGAGGCAAATGGGGTGGAGTGGTTGGGAGGCAGAGGACTATTCAGAGACCTGGCTCCTGGCAAGGCTGAGAAGAGGCATTGCTGTGGACAAAGGACCTGTATTCAGAATTTTTTCTGATCCAGACTTCTGGTAACCTGTTAACTTCCCTGATATATTCCCCAAATTGTGAATATTCTCTATGAGTTCTGTGTAGTCATTGTAACCAATTCTGGAACCCAGCAGAGAAAAACAGTGTCACGGGAGGGGTAATGGGTGTCAGGCTAAGGTAAAGAAGGCTGCAGGTTTGCTGACTTCTGCTTCCTATGTATTGTTCGTGGACAGATTGTGGAGCTGGGCTCTCCTTGCCCCTTGTGTAGCCAGACGAGGTTAGACATGCGCCCCCTCCTCCCTTACTCCATTTCCTTAAACACCTACTGTGTGTTTTCTCCTTTGCGGATACAAACAGTGAACAAACAGAACAAGATCCTGTCCTAAAGGGAGCTTTCACTCTGACTGGGGAGATGGAATTATACGGGAAGATGTAGTAGGCTTGGCTGTGAGTACCAGAGTTGGCTGTGAACTTGGTCTGGGAACTGAGAGAAATTGGCTGTGTATTTAGTGAGTGGAAGGGGTTTCGGTGTGCATAAAGAGTGGGGAGGCCACTCCAGGTACAGTGTGTTAGCAATGGCTTGAAGCAGATTTTGTACACTTATGCACATGAAGGCATGAAATGTGGTATCAGAAGCAATCTCACAGCAGAACTCTATTGTCTATGCTTGAATACATTTCCTCATAAACGGGCATTAGGGGGATCTACCTCACCTATCCCCAAATTGAGGGAAATGTACACAACTGAAAATAGAAGAACAAAGAGAATTAAAGAAAAAAAAAATCAAGGCCTGAATTGAAATATTGAAAGATTCTATGGGCAAAATATTGAATAATCTAGGAAGCATCAAAGGAAGATGGAATGAATACAGAGTCCTGTACACCTCCCCCCCAAAAGACATCAACATTCAATCATTTTAAGAGATAGCATATGAGCAAGAACCAATGGTAATGAAGGAAGAAGTTCAAGTTTCACAGAAATTTGGCTCCAAAAGCAGGGCTCCAGGAATTGAGGGCACACCAGTGGAAATGTTTCAGCCAGCTGATGAAGCACTAAAAGCATGCACTCATTGTGTTAGTCTGGGGACTTTAGAGAAACAAATCCACAGAAACTCATGTCTAAGAGAGAGTTTTATATAAAGGTTAAGTGCACAGCAAGAAAACATCCCAACCCAGTGCTGCCCAAGCCCACAAGTCCAACATTAACCAGTATGTCCAACACCAATCCACAAAGTCCTCCTCCATCTCACAAAGTACACACTATGATGCCGACTGCAGGAGGAAGGCCAGGTCAGTGAACATGTAAGCATCTCAGCGCTGGCCGGGGTCTCCACATGGCTGCTCCAGCACCCAGGGCTGCATCCGGGTAGGTCCATGTGGCTTCTCCTCAGGGATGTCTTGCAGGAAGTGAGCCTTGCCAGCTAAGGCAGGGAACTGGCTAAGGTAGCTGCACCCTACAAGAGACCCGAGCACTCAAAAGGTGAGGTTCACTGAGCCGTTTATATCTCTGCCCTTCAATTAACCCCACATGTGTTTATCAGCCAGGTTGGCACAATGAACTACCTCACTCATCTACACCAGGAAATAAGGAAGACAGCTACTTGGCCAACTGCTGGGATGAGATTCATATTTGTAGCCATTCCAAAGAAAGGAGAACCAACAGAATGCTCAAATTATACAACAATATCATTAATATCATATGCAAGTAAAATTTTGCTGAGAATCCTCCAAGAACAGCTTCAACAGCACATTGACAGGGAGCTACCAGAGTTTACAGCAGGATTCAGAGAGAATGTGAAATACACGATGTCACTGTTGACATAAGATGGATCTTAGCCGAAAGCAGAAAATACCAGAAAGATGTTTCCATGTGTTTTATTGACTATGCAGAGGTATTCAACGAGGTGGATCATAACAAACCTTGAGAACAATGGGAATGTCAGAACGTTTCGTTGTGCTCATGCAGAATATATACATGGTAATTGTGCAAATGGGACAAGAGCATACGGTGTGGTTTAAAATCAGGAAAGGTGTGCATCAGGATTGTATCTTCTCACCATACTTATTCAGCCTGTATGCTGAACAAATCATCAGAGAAGCTGGATTACGTGAAGAAGAGTGCCGCATCAGGACTCGAGGAGGGCTTATTAACAACCTGTCGCATGCAGAGGACACCACCTGGCTTGCTGAAAGTGAGGAGGACTTGAAGCCCTTGCTGATGAAGATCAAGGATTGTAGCCTTCAGTGTGGATGACAACTTAATATAAAGAAAACAAAATCTTCATAACTGGACCAATAGGCACCATCATGATAAATAGAGAAAACATTGAAATCGTCAAGTATTTCCTGTTGCTTGGATCCACAATCGATGCTCATGGAAGCAGCAGTCAAGAGACCAAAAGACAAGTTGCATTAGGTAAATCTGCTGCACAGGACCTCTTTAAAGTGCTGTAATGCACGGACTAAGCTGAGCCTGACCCAAGCCATGTTATTTTCAATCACCTCATATGCATGTGAAAGCTGGACATGGAATAAGGAAGACCAAAGAACAATCGATGTATTTGAAATATGGTGCTGGTAAAGACTAGTCGAAGTACCATGAACAAAAGAACAAGCAAACCTGTCTTGGAAGAAGTGCAGCTAGAATGCTCAGTAGAGGCAAGGGTGGTGAGACTCCATCTCTCCTGTACTTTGGACATGTTAGGATAGACCAGTCCCTGGAGAAGAACAAACTGCCTGGTAAAGTCATTACTGCCATCAAGGCATTGGTGACTCATCGCAACCCCTGAGGGTTTCTGAGATTGCAATTGTTTCCAGGAGTAGAAAGCTAGTCTTTTTCCTGCAGAACTGCTAGTAGTTTTGAACTGCTGACCATGCAGATTGCAGCTCAACTTCTAACCACTACACCAGCAAAAGAGAGGAAAACCTTTGACAAGATGGATTGACACAATGGCTGCATTGCTGGGCTCAAACATGACAATTATGAAGATGGTACAGACCAGGAGTGCTTTGCTCTATTGTCCAGCTCTATTGACAGCACCCAACAACGTCAATAGCAACAACAAAACTTAATGAACACATGATATGGGCAAGGAGTCTCGGCGGTGCAGTTGGTGAAGCATTGAGCTGCTAAAGTACAAGATCAGCTATTCAAACCCACCAGCCACTTCTAGGGAGAACAAGGAGGCTTTTTGCTCCCATAAAAATTTACCAGAAAACGACTTCCTCCTCGGAGGTGAAAGACCCTTCTCTCTGGCACTCCCTGGGAGACATTGCAGAAGACAAGGCACATGGGCCCACCCTGATGCAGAGACCCCTGCCAGCGCTGAGATGTTTCCACTGCCACTGGATCCAAGGACTTCCCACCCACTGGCCTGTGATCTTCTACATTCAGTGTCATTGCATGTGTTTCATGAGTCCGAAGAGGACTTTATTGATTGGTATCGGACATATGGGCTAATATCAGACTTATGGACTTGATCTGGACCGGGCTGGGATGTTTTCTCAATGTCCAATTGCTCTCGTATGTAAAGCTCTTTCTTATAAAAAAAAATTGACCAGAAAACACAGACTCACTGCCATAGAATCAATTCAGACTCCAAGCAACCCCTTCAGGACAGATTAGAACTGGCCCTACAGGTTTCTGAGGCTGGAAATGTTTACAGGAATAGAAAGCCTCATCTTTCTCCTGTGGAATGGCTGGTGGTTTTGAACTGCTGACCTTGGTGTTAGCAGTCCGGCATATAACCAACTACACCACCAGGGCTCCTTCTATAAAGATTTTACAGTCTCAGAAACCCAAAGGAGGAGTTCTACTCTGTCCAATAGAGTACTCAGAATTGACTCAAAGGCAGTGGGTGGAAATATGTACTAGATTTCAGTCCAGATGATTAATAAATATTGTTTCATTTGATCTTCACTGCGGCCCTGTGCTTTGAGTGGTAGCACGTCTGTTTTAAAGAGTAGGAAACTTGCTCAGAAACTGTGGAATAGGAGGCTGCAAAGCCAATGTTATCGAACCTATGCTCGACACTTTACCAAGAAACCAAATTTTAAAGCAAAATGAGACACCAACCAGTCCTGAAGCATCTTCACAATTGCTGTTATGTTTGAGCCGATTGTTACAGGGCCGTGTCGAACCATCTCTTTGAGGCACATCGTTTTCACTGACCGTCATATCAAATACGGTGTCCTCCAGGAGATCGTATGTCCTGATAAAATGCCCAGAGTACAGGAGATAAAGTCTGACGAGTCTCGATTCCAGGTCGCACTCTGGCTGTGCTTTCTCCAAGACCGATTTGCTTGTCCTTGTGGAAGTCCATGACACGTTCAATGTAGTTTGTCAACATGATCATTTTAAATGGATCAGTGATTCCCAAATCTTCTCTATGAATTGTCCAGCTTCACTGGCATATGAGGTGATTGAAAATACTATGGCTTGCACCAGGCCACAGCTCTTTGTAAGATTTTCAGTGGCTACTTTTTCAGAAATGGACTGCTTCTCCCTTCTTCCCAGTCTGTCCTTAATCTGGAAGCTTTGCTGGACCCTGTCTACATGGGTGACGCTGCTGTTATTTGAAATACTGGTGGCAGCGCGTTCAGCATGACAGCAACATGCAAGCCCCTGCAGTACCACACATTGACAGATGGGTGAAGTCTAGTTGCTTTGCCTACCCACATGAATTCAAGCAGTACAGATGAAAGGAAGCCTCAAAGCCTGAAGTTAAGTCATTCGCATGGGGCCTTGGGAGGCTGACTCCCTCCACGGCGGTGGTCCGTATCGTTCCTACCTGAGAAACAGGGCTCTCCAGTCTTTGTTACTCTAGGTTTTAGGCGAGGTTATTGCGTCTGCATTGTCAGTAGATTTAAATGACCTTTGTTCTGTGAAATGTCCTCGGTCTCAAATGTCCTATCTGTTCCTAAAGTATGTAGATTCTTTCGCTCTGGGTGTGCTCAAACTGTTAGCCTTTCAGCTGGTAGTCAAGCACTTAACTGTTTGTATCACCCAGGGAATCCTTTGTTTTCTAGGTGTTTATTATTATTTCCACTTTGCAGAGCAAGAAACTGAGGCCCAATAAATCCCCTCAGCTCTCAGTGGAGGACAGAGGATTCAGCTGGTTCCTAATTATATGCTTTTAATCATGGTGAACTGACTGCTCTGCTGGGTGGAGAAGTTACACGCTTCCCACCTCTGTCAACCTTTCCTGTTTCCTTGTCCTGAAAACCTAGTCCTATAGAGAGAGGGCAGTTAATTAGCCCCAACCCTGCCCCGGGTGCAGTCTCCAGAGCTTCACACCTCCCTAGACAAAGCTGCATGGCTTGGAAATGTGCTTTCACGTTGATTTAGCACCAGAAAAGCGGGGGACATTTTTTTCCTTCCTGGCTGTGTGAAAATTATGATCCACGAAGACCCAGCTTCAACAATGTACACACAACAATGGCAGCTGTTGTTCAACAGGCTTGTAGGACATTCCCATAAAGTTATAAACATATCTTTCAGTGGTTACTTAAGATACAAGTTACAAATTTTTTAGTGCAAGAGACAACTTGCTGTTTGGAAGCCAAGTAAATTCCCAAATGTGAGCTGCACCTGAAAAAGATTAGGAGATCATATCAAGGCTATGAAACTCTGGGCCAAATCGAACACGCTTTCCCTGCAGTTGTATCTGTCTCAGCAAAAAAGTGGGTTTCTTCGCTACACAGGAGAGTTTGGGGCTGACAAGACTGGGGAGGATTTCTTCTCTCTTTTGCTGGTTTTTTACTGTGGTGAACAATCACAGTTGCTGGGAGAGCCTACCCTGCTTACTTCGACATTCAGTGACTCCTTCAGCCAACCTGTGGTGAGCCCTTCCTTGGTGAAGGGCACAGACCTGGTGCCAGGCACACACATCTGAAAAGGAGCGCACTGTCTGATTCAAGAGGAAATACTTGAACTAAATACAATCGTTTATATCGTCATTATGTGGTGGTTAATCATAGAGACGCTGGAAGCCAGAGTGCCAGGGGTAACATTCCCGCTGTAGCACTTAACGGTTACGTATCCCTGGGCAAGTAAACTGATCTGCCTGGGCTCAATTTAATCATCTATAAAATGGATCCAATAGTAATACCTACAGACATCAGTTGTTATTTTTTTCCATGACAACTTCCTGTTCTTCCCTTCCACCCACACCTAAACCCACCACTGCCTTTGAGTGGGTCCTGACTCAAAATGACCGTATATACAGTGTCCAAGGCTATACATCTTTACAAGATGCAAAACCCCATCTTTGTCCCCTGGACTGGCTGGTGGTTTGAAGTGCCACCCTCACAGTCACCACTCCATTGCTAACTCCTGCAGCACCCCAAGCCCCTTCCCACCCATAGCTGGTAATCACTATTTTCTGACTCGATGCATCTGCTTATTCAAGATATGTCATGGGATCATAAAATATTTGTCCTTTTGGGTCTGCCTAATTCCACTAGGCGTACTGCCTAATTCCACTTGGTTTTCAAGGTTCACCCGTGTCATAGCATGTTTCATAATGTCATTTCTCCTATGACTGAATGATATTCCACTCTGTAGATACGCCACATTTTACTTATCCATTCAACTGTTGATGGATATTTGGGTTGCTTCCCCCTTTTAGTTATTGTAAATAACAGTGAGAAGAATATGAATGTGCAGATATCTGCCTGAGCTCCTGCTTTCTAGTCTTTCGTATATGTGAGGGGGCTTCAAAATGTGAAAGGACAAATCCCATTATCTTTTTAAAAAAATCATTTTATTGGGGGCTTGTACAATTCTTATCACAATCCATCCATCCATCCATTGTGTCAAGCACATTTGTGCATTTGTTGCCATCATCATTCTCAAAACATTTGCTTCCTACTTGAGCCCTAAATATCAGCTCCTCATTTTCCCCCTCCCTCCCCCTCCCTCATGAACCCTTCATAATTCATAAATTATTATTATTTTGTCATATCTTACACTGTCCGACGTCTCCCTTCACCCACTTTTCTGTTGTCCATCCCCAAGGGAGGAGGTTATATATAGATTCTTGTAATCAGTTTCCCCTTTCTACCCCACCTTCCCTCCACCCTCCTGGTATCGCCCCTTGCACCACTGGTCCTGAAGGGATCATCGCCCTGGATTCCCTGTGTTTCCAGTTCCTATCTCTACCAGTGTACATCCTCTGGTCTAGACAGATTTGTAAGGTAGAATTGGGATCATGATAGTAGGGGGAGGAAGCATTTAAGAACTAGAGGAAAGTTATATGTTTCATTGTTGCTACCCTGTATCCTGACTGACTCAAAATCCCATTATCTTTGGACTCCATTTTCCACAAATATTTTTAAGCCCACTTATATACTTAGGAATGGAATTGCAGAGTCAAAATTCTACGCTAAATATTTGAGGAATTGCCAAACTGTTTGCCACAGTGACTCCATCATTTTGCATTCCCACCAGCAAGGCACAAGTGTTCACTCACATCTTCACCAACATTTCTTACTTTCCTTTTTACTATTTTGATAGCTATCTTAGTGAGCACGAACTCATACTTCACTATGTTTGGATTTATATTTCTCTAATAACTAATGATATTGAACACCTTTTCATTCTCTTACTGGGTATTTTGTGCAACTTCTTTGGGGAAATGTCTATTCAAGTCTATTGCCCATTTAAAAAAATTGGGCTGTCTTTTTGTTTAGCCATTGAAACTTATGTCAAAATTCATCTCAAAGCTTAGCAGCTTAAAACAACAAGTATTTATTATCTCACAGTTTTTGTTGTTGTTGTTGTTAGGTGCCACTGAGTCAGTTTTGACCGACATTGATTTCGCTTCCATGTGTACCCCTGAACTGGGGACAGGATCTAGGTTTCCCTAGGCTGTTGACTGGAGACATCAATTCGAGTAGCTCCATAGGCGTACACATAGCTCACATCTGACTTACTCCAGAGGGAGGCAGTGGAGAGACGAAGAGAAAGGGAGAAGTCATCATTTTTTGGCTGCCCAACTTCAGACAGATCTCATCACATTTACCATATTCGAAATAGTTAAGGTATGTGGCTGTTGACCTAAAGGCCAGAAGATTGAGTCTGCCTAGGTGCATTTCAGAAGCAAGGCCTTGTGATCTACTTCTAAAAAAACCAAACAACCAGTCATTGAAAAGCTCACTGAGTGAAGTTTGACTCTGACACATGTGGGTTTGGCAGGAGTAGCAGGTGACTTGATGCTGGCGAGCTCACCAATGGGAATAAGGTTTTGAGTCAACCATTGTGGTTGTACTGAGTTGATTCTGACTCATGGCAATCTCATACATGAAGAGGAGAACTGCGCCACTGGGTTTTTAAGGCCTTTCAGAAAGATCACCACACCGATGTCCAACGTTCTTGTGGGATCCCTTCATTTAGTAGTAACGTGCTTAAACATTTGTATCCTATAGGGAGTCATTGAGGGAGCCACAAAGGCGGCTTTAGGAATGTAAATGTGTGTGTGAAAAAGTGGGGATCTGATCTGGTCAGGAAGGCCTCCCTGAGACTCTGTAGGAAAGGTGGGGCACAAAAGCATATTTCAGGAAGAGGGGACAGGATATGCAAAGACCGTGGCGAAACTAAGGAACATCAAAGAGGTTGAGGTTGGAGCCCAGAGTTAGGAGGAAGGTGGCTGGGATGGGAAGGACATCTGGGCATGCCTGGATAAGGATGTAGATCCTGGATGCATAGGGAATCCACTGAAGACTTTGAAGTGGCTCTGCATTGTAAAGGGGTTGCTTTGGCTTTTGGGTGGAGGAGGGACTTTTGATGGGAGCAGGGAATACAGGGGTCAGAGGTGTTCGTAGCTTAGAGGGTGAGAGGTGAGTAAAATTTGGAGACAAATTTGGAATGTGAAACTGTCAGGAACCGGGCCATTGTTAAATGGTTATAACACTTGAAACCTACACCAAATGGGAAATCACCAAATCCTTGGAGGCAGCTACTTAGCTCCCACCTAATAGGACCAACCAAAGCCCAACGATGGTCCTTGGTTTTGGGAAAGCTACCCTTTGTGCCCCAACACTGTTTTCCCACAAATCCTCCATAGTGAGGGATTTATGAAGGCTCACCATGGGCTGACTGGTGGACGAGGATAGCTCTAGGTCATTTCTCTCACATTGACAAAGGGCTGTGATGAGTTCCAAGTGCTTTGCTTTGAACATGACCCTGAGCATAGCATTTAGGGCACCAAATATCTAGCAAGAAGCAGAGGAGGCTCTATAAACTTCCAGATGTTTCTGAAGACCCACAAGTTGCAGCAGCCATAAAAGTGTTTGAGATGCATACAGATAAAGGAGACTCCTTTGCCCTTCAGCTGTTCGTTTTTTAGCATTTCAAGTCAAGATGAATGTGGTCCCAAATCAGACTTTCGGGGGGAATGATAGCAAAACACCTGTATGTAAATGGTGAGAAATCCAGATACTTTCAAAGTGGAGAACGATTGCAACAATCGAGAAACCATACAGCTTGCAGACTAAAATTTTCAGGCTTTGCCCAGATGGCTACGGTTTGGAGGCTTCAGATTTAGCTCTTGTCCGTATAGTCTTCCTGGAAGTCTGACATAACAGCTTCCTGTAGAGGCAGCCAATTGGGATCGCTGAAATGAAAAACTTGTATAATTATAGCCTTTTTCTTCTATAGTGGCTCCCTCAATGTTCTGTCCTGGGAGCTTTGCTCTCTAGCATATGTAGGGCATGAGAAGTACTGTCACTTCTGGTGGTATATTTACCCTGATCATCTTCCTCTGAACTTCAGACACACTCACAGGATCCACTGAAGGAAGCGAAGAGAAGGTTTTGAAGAGAGAAAACGAACTCCAAGGATTTTAAGAAAAAGTGGCAGAGAAGCACACATCCAGCAGCCTAGTGACCCAAAAGGTGTGATCTTCTTTTGTTCTCTATATTCTCCTGGCAGCCAGAAGTGTAGCTGCCCTTTCTCTCCCCTAGAAGCTGGTGATACCACTCTGTGCACAGTCCCTGCTCTGCCGGAGGTTGGAAGCACACCTTCATGAATCAGGCACTGGGTCTATGCTGCCCAGAGTTTGGTGGAAAGTGCTTTCTGTCTCCTTGGGTGAGCAGGGTCTGCAGTGCTGGATGACCGCCCTGCCCCTAGCAATACCTGGCGAGAACTCCTTCAGTTACCAAAACTCCCTCTAGCATCAGGCACATTGACCTCAGCTGCCCTCTGAGTCAGCAGGAACTTATTTTGGGACCAAGTGCCCTGCTCCCAGCCACCTGGGTTAACAGTTACTCCATCCACGATTCAGCATGCTGAGCCATCAAGGGAACCCTGCCCCATGTTGCCTCTAGTCTAACTGGGTACTCTGTCTGCTCCTTGTTTTCTTCTTTCTTCTGCTGTTTCCCTACACCAGCTGACATTGCAGGGTAGACACTGGGATGCTGGCCAATTGCTCTGTGGGAGAATTGGTGTTGCTGTCTGGTCCCATAAAGATTTTCAGCCTCAGAGACCCTACATAGGGTCACTATGAGTAAAAACCGACTCAAGAACAGTGGTTTGGGGTTTTTGTAGGTTTGTTTTTTGTTTTTTCTCTCCCCTCTTTCCTGGTGTGTTAGGCTGGGCTGACTAGAGAAACAAATCCAGAGACACTCATATATGTTTAAGAGAGAACTTTATATCAAGAAGTAATTTTGTATCAATAAAACATCCCATCCCAGTCCAGATCAAGTCCATAAGTTTGATATTAGCCCATAAGTCAGATATAGCCCATGAATTTTTCTTGAGACTCATGCTGCACATGTGGTGATGCTGAATGCAGGAAGATCACAGGCCTATAAATGAAGTCTTGTGGATCCAGTGGTGTTGGAAGCATCTCCAGGGCTCTGGCTGCCATCAGCATGGCTCCATGTGGCTTGCCAAAAGAAATGTGAAGCAGAGAGAGAGAGAGGGGGGGGCAGGCGCCTCTTCTGATAAAAGAATCAAGAGAAAGAGAGCTCCCAGAATCCTCATGAGAAGGCCACGCCCACAAGGAGGGATCATCAGGCTGTGACCTGATTGACAGGCTAAACTCCACCCCTTCATTCTACATGAAATTATGTAACTACATCTGGTTTCTTTTCTTTTTGTTTATTTCTCTTTTCTTTGCCCTTCCTTTTTTTCATTCCTTCTTCTGCATATCTTTTATTTTTCCTGTTCCTTTATTTTCTTTAACACTCTCTTTTGCTTTTCTCTTCCATAATTTTCCTTTTTCTTTGCTTTCTTTTTTAACAATTTTCATCATTACATTCATTTTGCTGTTGTAGTTTTTCTTGTTGTTTGCTTTTCCCTTCATTATATTTTGTTTTTAATGTTCTTTTTGACTTTTCTCCCTTTTTGCACCCGGTGAAGACAACAACCATGTCTTCTCTAGCCAATTACCTCAGACAACCCCAGAACCTGGAAAACATGCTCAATAATAGATGGTTATCAAGATCAGGACAGTCCACCCATAACTATTCTACACAACTACAGAACAGAGATCTGTTTACACACTCTCGTCTATCACACTCATCATCAAAAGAGAAGTGGTGAGTGAACTAGTTCTTCCAAGATAGTGAGCAGAGTGGAACACCTGGAACTCTTTCAAAAATACCAAGGAGGAAAGAAAGGAGGGAAGGAATAAGGATAGAAGGGAATGAAGGAAAATAAACCTGGACAAAACACACCCACATACACCCACCAATTAAATCCAGTAACATCACAATGTCTCTGAGACAACAACAATCTAGTTCTCTGGAATAAAGAAGACAGAGTTGACCGTGCCTTCTCGAAGCTCTGGTCCTCGCTCCTTCAGCTGATTCCAGACTCCGCCCACCACATCTACTGGACATGGACCTCAACTGCTCCTGCGCCACCAGAGGCTCCTGCACCTGTGGTGACTCCTGCAAATGCAAAGAGTGCAAATGCACATCCTGCAAGAAAAGCTGCTGCTCCTGCTCCCCTGCCGGCTGTGCCAAGTGTGCCCAGGGCTGCATCTGCAAAGGGGCATCGGACAAGTGGAGCTGCTGTGCCTGATGGGGGAGAGCCCTGCCCACCTGTAAATAGAGGCCCACTTGTACAAAGCTGGAGTTTCATTTTTTCATACAACCCTAGATGTTTCCTACAATCTTTTTCCTATAAAATATATGAAAGATGATAATAAAAGTTGGTGACAAAAAAAAAAAAGAAAAGAAGACAGAGTGGTTCAAATGGTGACCCAAACACTCAGCCAGAAAACTTTCCCAAGGAAAAAATCATATTGGAATTACCTGATAAAGAATTCAAAAGAATATTAGACACCTTCAATAGAATGAGAAAGATAAAAGTGACCACTGAAAAAAGTCAAAGAAAACGCAGACAAAGCTCTAGAAAATTTCAGGAAAACACTATAAGAACTGAGGTAGTTAGTTTATTGTGCCAACCTGGCCGATAAACACAGGTGGGGTAAATTGAAGGACGGAGAGATAAATGGCTCAGTGAGCCTCGCCTTTCTAGTTCTTGGGTCTTTTGCTTTGTGATGGTCGGACCAAGGTGCAACTGCTTTATCCAGTTCCCTGCTTTAGCTGGCAAGGCTCACTTCCTGAAAGACATCCCCAAGGAGAAGCCATATGGACTTACCCAACTCTTGGTACCATAATGTATTAGTCTGGGTACTTTAGAGAAACAAATCCAATGAAACTCATGTATAAGAGAGATTTTTATATAAAGGTTAAGTGTGCATCAAGAAAACATCCCAACCCAGTGTTGCCCAAGCCCACAATGTCCAACACCAACATATGTCCAACACCAATCCACAATGCCCTCCTCCATCACACAAAACAGACGCAATGATGCCGACTACAGGAGAAAAGCCGAGTCAGTGGGCTTGGGCAGCACTGGGTTGGGATGTTTTCTTGATGCGCACTTAACCTTTATATAAAACTCTCTCTTATACATGAGTTTCTGTAGATTTGTTTCTCTAAAGCACCCAGACTAATACAAGAACTAATTGATAAAATAAATGAAAACTCAGAAATCATGCAAAACTGGCAGATTAGAAAGCCAGAAGATGAAGACAATGATTACATATATACACATCGAAAGGGAAAAGAAGTAGAATTGTATCAAAGGAAGACATAGTGAGACTAAAAACAATCTTTCAATACTAACAGACAAACTGAAAAGAACAAAAACATAAAATTTTAAAAGCCTCAGAATTAGATGGACATTATATGAAGGAATAATTTACATCAGAAATCCAAATCAGGAAAGGCCAGATAAATTCACTACCATCTTTCTCTCCACAAAACAGGAAGAGACCAACAAATAAAACAAACATGGAGGAAACTTATTGACGATTTAGCAAAAGAAAACGTTCCCAATAGTGTAAAAGATGAAAAGATATGCATTCAAGAATTCCAATGGACTACAAGCAGGATCGATACCATAAGAAAATCACCAAGGTATGTAAAAATCAAACTTGCAAAAGCCAAAGTCAAAACCCAGATCCAGAAAATAGCTCATGGAAAGTCAAAAGTCACCCAGGAAGGAGAATCAGTAAGAATAAGCTCTGATGGGTTGGCAGAAACCAGGCAAAACGCAATGGGTTTACACATAGAAAACTCCAAAAGAAAAAGGAAAAAAAAAAAGCCAACCGAAATGATATACCCAGGAGTATTGCCTCTTGAATGTGATAGTGAAATGAAGATATTTCCAGATGAAAAGAAATTAAAATGTGTGAGAACCAGATTCACTATATTAGAAATACCGAAGAGTTTTTTTTTGGACAGAAAACCCACAAAAAAAGCACCTAGACACTTATGTGGAAGTTTACAAAATAAAGCAACTCTACAAGTTTGAAAATAGGAAATCAGCAGTGGCAAATTTTAGATGATGAAAACAGAAAGGGAAGGAATAAAAAGTGTAGTTACAGAACTTTCAAATGGAGAGGAATTCTGACAATTTCATGACAAAACAAACTGTTTTTAACTTGGGAAAAATAATTCACAAAGTAACTTCTCTTTTTTTTAATTAAATATTTTTATTGGGGGCTCTTACATCTCTTTTCACAATCCATACATTCATCCAGTGTGTCAAGCACATTTGCACCTATGCCACCATCATCATTTTCAAAGTATTCTCTTCCCACTTGGGCCCGATAGCAGCTCCTCATTTCTTCCCCCTCCCTCCCCTCTCCCGCCCCCTCACGTATCCTTGATAAGTTATAGATTGTTATTTTCATATCTTACATCGTCCTCCGTGGCCCCTCACCCACTTTTCCAATGTTCGTTCCCGTAGGAGGGTGTTATAGGTTGATTCTTGTGATTGATTCCCCTTTTCTCCCCAACCCTTCCCTAATCCCCTGGTATCTCTACTCTCATTGTTGACCCTGGGGGGTTTATCTATCCTGGATTCCCTGGGTTGCAGGCTCTTATCTATAGCAGTGTGCATGTTCTGGTCTAATCAGATTTTTAAGATAGAATTGAGGTTATGATAGTGGGGGGAAGGAAGCACCAAAGAGCTAGAGAAAAAGTTCTGTGTTTCATCTGACTGGCTCATCTCTTCCCTTTGACCCCTCTGTGAGGGGACGTCCAATTGTCTACAGATACACATTGGGTCTCCACTCCATACACTCCCCACCCCTCCGTAATTCACATTGGGTATGATTTTGTTCTAGGTCTTAGATGCCTGATACCTGCGTCCATCGACACCTCATGATCACACAGGCTGGTGTGCTTCTTCCATGTGGGCTTTGTTGCTTCTCAGCTAGATGGCCACCTGTTTATCTTCAAGCCTTTAAGACCCCAGGTGCTATATCTTTTGGTAGATGGGCATCACCAACTTTCTTCACATTTGTTTATGCGCCTGCTTTGTCTTCAGCAATCATGTCGGGAAGGTGAACATCGCAGAATGCCAGAGTATTAGAGCAAACTGTTCTTGTGTTGAGGGAGTACTTGATTCGAGGCCCAGTGTCCATCTGAAACCTTAATTCTTAACATATAGATATGAATACATAGTTCTACTCCCCTCTCATTATATATAATATATTTGCATATGCACTTGGCTTATTTAGACCTCTATAAATGCCCTTTGCTCCCGGTTCTTTCCACTGTTTCACTTCACTTTCCTCTTGTCCCACCATCATGTTCAGCCTTCATTCGGGTTTAGTAATTCCTCGCTGCTACATTGCCCATGATCAAGCCCCACTATACATCCTACACCCTTCTCTCCATTGATTTTAGTTCACTTGTTGTTACCTTGCCCTTGGGTTGGTCCCCGCCCTTCCTTTCTCCCACCTTCCCTTCTCCCGTATCCTCGCAGAAGCATTGGTCCTGTTCTTTTCATCTCCGAATTGTCTATCCCGTCTATTATATCCAGGTAGACATGCAGAGACATTAATAAGCACAAAAAACAGGCAAAGCCAAACAAAACCACAAAGGAAGACCAACCAAAGAACAACAACAAAAAGAAAGCCACTGACAAAAATGGAAAAGCCTATAAATCATTCAAGGTCTGTTTGTTGGCCTCTACGAGTGTTTTCCAGTCAAGTCTGATGGGGTGCCACACTCTGTCTCCAAAGTCTATTTTTGGTATTCCCCGGGGATTTCATCACTTTGCTCCCCCTTGCTGCTCTGTTGCATGCCCTTAATGTTTCACCCCAGCGTGCTGGGGTCAGATTGTGCACAATTCTCATAGTGTGTCTCCAGTGCTGTCCCCTGAAGCGCTATGGTATAGTGAGGGACATGGTGTCTCATGGTGGGGTGGCCCTATGGTCCTCCCTGTGCATGGTCTGCTCTGAGCAGGAATATTGTCCTCAGGGCTTGGTGGGCCAGGGTGTGCTCCCCTCCCTCTCCCTCCCTCTTCATTTCTCCTGTGTGCTCTAATCAAACATGCCCCTCTCCCCAAGCTCTAGCCCCAGTGCTGTCCTCTGAAATGCATTCTTCTGAGGGGGAGGGGTGTCCACATAGCTGGAATTGGGGCTGTCCCCAGACCTCTCTATTGGTTCCCTGGTACATACCATTATGTTGTATTCACGTCTTGGTGCATTAGATTGAAAGCTGGTCTCTGTCTCCCTCTCCTGTGGAGATATAAACAATACCCTCCCCTTGGGTGGGTTAGTGCCCTGCTCTCCCCTACCCATGTCTTTTTCCCACCTCTTTCTTTCCCCTTCTTATTTAGTTGGCTGCCGTATGTATCCCTGGATTGAGTTTGGCCCCTGCCATAGTAGTTGAACCTCACCCCAGGAATATATGTATATAGTAGCTTTACCCCTATGTTCCATTTTTCAAGCTTACTTCAGTGGACTCATGTTGTACTTGTCCTTTTGTGCTTGGCTAACTTCACTTAGCATGATTTCCTCCAGTTCTTCCCATGCAGCAATGTGCTTCATGTTTTTATCACTGCTCTTTTAGGGATTCATAGTACTACATTGCATGTATGTACCATAGTCTTTTGATCCATTCATCTGTTGATGGAAATTTGGGGTGCATTCAACTCCTTGCAATTGTGAACTGTGCCGCGATGAACATTGGAGTACAAATGTCTGGCCATGGTTTGTTTCTTGCCTCTTCTGGGTATGTGCCCAGTAGGGGGACTGTTGGGTCATATGGTAGCTCAATCTCCATCTGTTTTAGATTTTTCCAAATCGATTTCCATAGTGGCTGTACATACCTACAGGTCCACCAGCAGTGGATGAGAGTTCCTGTCTTACCATAGCCTCTCCAACACTTGTTGCTTTCTGATCTTTTGAATTGGGCTATCTTTGAGGGTGTTAAGTGGTATCTCATTGTTGTTTTAATTTGCATTTCTCTTATAGGTAATGATTGGCAACATTTTCTCATATGTTTATTAGCCATTTGGATTTCTGCCCCTGTGAAACTTCTGTTCAGGTCCTTTGTCCACCTCCATAGTGGACAGTTAGTTTTTTTTCTTATTGTAAGCTTGCAAAGCATTGTAGATTTTAGTAATAAGGCCTTTGTCTGATGTGTCATTACTAAAGATGTTTTCCCAGTCTGTGGGCTCTCTTATTACTCTCTTGGTGAATTCTTTTGATGTACACAGGTGTTTTATCTTCAGTATATCCCACTCGTCAATTTGTGACTCCTCTGTATTTGTATCCTTCCCTACTTCCGATAGCGGATGTATTCCCTGTGCCAAGGTTTTCAAGTTGGAGTTCCCCCTGCTGTTTGGGGGGAGTTTCCCTAGGCAGAGGGTAGTGGCCTGGAAGCCAACAGGGGTGTGTGAAAGGAAAGAGAGAGAGAGGAGAGGAAAAAGAAAGAAAAATGGCAGAAAGAGAAGGAATAGCATCGTAAGTAAGGAGATAGCTGAGCCTTCATCACCTGACTGTGGGTCTGGAGGAGTTCCAACCCTGCCTCAAGGTAGCAGGGTGGTGTGCCTGCTTGGTTTAAGGTTCCCTAGATTCTGGGCAGAATTACCCTCATAGGCAAGATCACAGTGGAGGCCAGGCACTGGTTCCTGCAGAGCTGTTAAGCCCTGGAGATCACTTGTATAGCTGCTGTGTTGTGTATGCTGCACTGTATGGGGGGAGGGGGGATTTCCTCAGCCATGTGTAGGACCCCAGGACAGGCAGGACCTACCCACCTGCATGTGGATCACTGAGGGAAGACAGTAACTCTCCCTTTGGGCTTGTGGAGTTGCCCTAGCTTGTGCCAAGACAGCTGATGCTCCAAGAGTTCAACGTTTTGTTTTGATTTTTTTCCCTGGCCAATTGGAATTTAATTACATTAAATTGCCCCTCTGGCTTTGGGGTCTGTACTTGTACTCAGTGAAATATTCTGCAACTGAAGCTTGCTCCGGAGACGCTTGTTATGTTGAAAGCCTCTGGGCTTTGTAGCTGACTTCTGGAATTCCTGAACATTGGCTCCCTTATGCTAATGTATGTTAAGGGACCTGTTCTGCCAGTTTGTCTTGGAGTTAATCAATGAGTCTGGGATTTGCAGTTTTTACCATTTATATTGGGCTTGTGGGATGCCCTGATTTGGAGGCTGCCATGCTGACCCCCAGGGGAGGATATCTAGCTTATCAGAGAGGTTGTTTTTTTCTCATCCAACTGAAACTGAATTCGACCACTGGGCTATGGCTACCCACTTATGTCCTGCCACAGTGTGATCTGACTTAGGTAAATTTCATGATGTCTTATCAAGGGCTACAAATCTATGGCTACCTGTGCCTAGCCCGGCCCCTAAGCTATGAGTGCAAGGTAGCTGGCAGCGTGGGGAGTTCTGGTGTGGGGGTTTGTGACTAGCTTTCAGAGGTTATCTTTGAGTCTGGGATTATGAACCCTTTTGTATGTCAGTCTGGGGTAATACTTACTCACTGCCAGACTAGAGCACTGGCAGCCCACAAACCCAGCACAACGAACCTAGAGTGTTTGAGTGCATTCTCAGTTTGCTTTTTTGAGTGAAAAAAAAATCAGGGGTTGGAATAGACACTAGTACTCTGTCTATTTTTGAACTCTGCCTCCCAGTCTCCTTCACCTTACCTCTTAATTTTCTGATCTGGCAGCAGAAGCCCTGGACAGGTAAATCTACCTGGATGCTATCTTCCTTCCACCCAAAGTAACTTTAAAAAAAAAGTAAACCTTCTGGTAAAAATAATAAGGGGAAAATTATAAAGGTATAGAAAGCACCAGTGTAACTGGAATGAAGGAAATGATAAGAAAACTCATAAACAAAATTAATTTGCCACAGACAATTATTTGGAACAAAGAAATTAGCAGCACCGCACACTCACATACAAACTCACAGCTAAATTACAATAAACCCATACCTTTTATTTTTATTGATTCTATGTATAAAATAAATTCATACCAACTGATTGTTACTTTGAATATAAATGGATGAAATACACAGTGTAGCAGAATGGATAAGAAACAGGACCCAACAATAGATTATTTACAAGAGAGACATTTTAGACAAAGATGCAAATAGATTAAAAATCAATGGCTTGCCTTGCCATTCAAGAAAATGGCAATCTAAAAGAAAAATGGCAATTTAAATATCTGTAGAAAGACATTGAGAAAAACTAGTATAAAAGAGACATGTGCATTGTTTAAAGATGAAAGAGCCCATTGATAAGATTATAGTCATTATATATTACATATAATATATGCACACAATGAAAGAGTCTCAAAATACATAAATCAAATGCCAACAGAATTGAAGAGAAAAATAGATAATTCCGTAATTAAAGTATGACACCTTAACACATGAATTTTGAGAAAGGACACAATAACTAGAAAGAAACTCAACAAAGACACAGAGGAACTAAACAGCAAAATCAACCAACTTAACCATAGGCATAGAAAGAAACGCTTCACTCAACTATAGCACAATATATATTCTTTTTCAGCCCACATGAAACATGAAAATTCTTTAGAATAGACCATATGTTATGTCACTAAACAAGCTTCAATATATTAAGAAAAGTTGTAAAGCATCACAATGTTAGAAAATTAGCAATAAGCAATAAAATATCAAGGGAAAAATAAAATACTTGGAAATGAAATAAAACTCAGTTTTAAAACCACTGCGTTGTGTTGTCGTTTTGTATGATTTTCTTTACATGAAATTCAGGATAGGTACATCTATAGAGAATAACTAGATTAATTGTTTCATAGGGTAATGGCTGGGGAGGTTAGAGAGAAATAGGGAGCTAATTACAATGAATATAAGAGTGAAGAAATTTTTCTTAAATTGATTGTGGTAATGATTGGATAACTCTTAAAAAAACCGTTTTATTGGCACTTCATACACATACCATACAATTCAATAGTTTAATCCTATCAAGAAATGTTACTACACTTGATCTTACCCAAAAGGCTGAGAAGTGATGCATATCAAGAAAAGTTATACAATCATTGCCACAATCAATTTTAGGACATTTTCTTCTTCCTTGTAATCGTTCTTCTTCTAATTTTCAATTGTGACAAAAATATACAAAACAGTCTGCAGTTCAACAAATTTTACATGTTTAATTCAGTGCCATTGATTATAATTTTTGTGATGCACAATCATTATTGATATCCTTTTCCAAATTATTCCACCACCATTAACCTAAACTGAAAACCCTAAGCAAAACCTCTTCCTCCTTCATTCATGGTAACCATTGGTCTAGTTGGTTTCTTCTTTATAGTAGTTTTCTTGATATAATATTCACATACTATATACTTCCACAGTTAAATAGCTTTTAAAAAGGCTTGTATATACATCATTACAATTAGTTCTAGTGCACTCTGCCCTCCTGAATTCATTGTTTGCTCCCCAATCCATCTCACCTGCCCTATGCTGATTCCTGGTAAACCTTTGCATAAGTTATTGTTTCTATGCCTCCACTCCTCTGGGGCTTCATGAACTGAGGAACCTAATAAAACAAAGCAAAACAGAAGGAAAATAATAATAATAATAATAATATAAAAATAAAGAGTAAGAAGGAAAAGACCACCAACAACATTTAAAGAGCCACAGATGAAATTTCTGTCATGGGACTAGCAAGAAATATTTGAGCCTAGAGGAAATTCAGGTTGGGTTAAGAGTGAGATCAATTGTCTAAGTATCATATCATACCATGGATAAATCCTTCATAATCAAATTTAGAGTCATCTCTGTCTGGTAATAAATCTATTTGAGTCCCTCTCCTGTGGCAAGAAGGTATCTAACAGAATCATCTGACTAGATCCTCTGCAGATGGATTTTGGATTCCCAATGTCCTCCATAGCCTTCTACAAACTGGGTGTTCATTATTTAAGTTCTAATACTTTTCCTTTCATCACATTTGGGTTTTGTTATCACCATCTTTGGATCACACAGGCTGTTTGAACAACTCTTTTAAATATATTTAAACCAATGAATTGTACGGCACATGAAGTATATGTTAACAGTTTTTTAAAATAAAAACACACACCATGTAATAGAAGAAATAAAAAAATGAAATATAAAAAATTCTCTGACTCAATGAAATATAAAAACATTTTCCTGAAGAATGAAAATACAACACATTAAATCCTTTGGGAGTTAGAAAAAGCAGTGTTCAGAGGGTGGTTGATCACAGCAAGCATACACTTTGAAAGAGAAAAAAGAACAAAAACCAACACTTTAACCCAACATCTCCAAAAATAGAAAAAAAATAAAAGCGAACTAAGGCTTGAGTCACCAGATAAAAAGAAAGAATAAAGATTAAAGCAGAAATAAATGAAAAATAAAATAGAAAAGCAACAGAAAGAATCATTATGACAAGAAATTGGTTCTTTCAAAGGATCAATAAAATAAAAACCACTGCCAAATCTAAAAGGGGGGGGGGGAACAATCCAATGCAAACAATACAAATAGAAATTCCTCAAATAAGAAAATGGATGAAGTCACAACAAAACCAATGGAAATAAAGGGATACAAGGATACTGTGAGTAACTGGACTTCAAATTTGAAAGCCTAGAATAATTGGACAAACTTCTAGAAATGCATTAGCGACCTAAACTAATACAGATTGAGGAAGAAAATTTAAAGAGAACCAAATAAAAGAATAAATTGAACGAGTCTTTAAAAATCTCCTAACCAAAGAAATCCTGGCCCAGGGACCTTCACTGGTGAATTTTACCCAAAATTCAGAGAAGAGCTGACACTAATTCTACCCAATTTATCCCCTGCCCCGCCACCAGGGCACACTTTCGAATTCACTTTATAAAGAGAGCTCAATCCTGATTTCAGAGCCAGTCAGAGATATCACTGAAGCAGATTACAGTCTAACATTATTTATGATTATCTCACTGCCATCAAGTTTATTCCATCTAAGAACAACCCTATGGATACAGATGCAAAAATTCTCAGCAAAAGCCTAGCCAACTGAACCCCAAAACATTTCCGAAAAATGTATATCGTGACTGAATGCAATTCATACCAGGTATGTAAGCTGGATTCAACACTGGAAAAACAAATCAAAGCAATTCACCACAAAAGTAAAGCAAATAAAGATACCCACATCATCATATTAATCAACATAGAAAATGTCGTTGACAAAATCTAACACCCATTCTTGATAAAAGTATTCAACAGAATAGAAATAGAAAGGAAATTGGTCAAGATATTTAAGGGCATATATAGCATACGAATAGCTAATATTAGTTTCAACAAAGAGTTTGTGAAAGCATTCTTATCGTGAGTGGTAGCCAGACAAGAATTTTAAAAAATTATCACTCTTATTCAATACTGTACTAGAAACCTTAACCAGAGCAATAAGGCAAAAAGGGGAAATAAAAGATATTTACATTGGCAAAGAAGAAATAAAATTACCTCTATTTACAGATGATATGATCACATATATAGCAAATTACTGGAATTAATTGAGCAATTTAGCATATTGGCAAAGTGTAAGAACAATCAGATTCTTTACACTAACCAAGAGGACTCCAAAATGAAAATCACATAACAATATTATCTAAAATAACTACCCAAAAGATGACATATTTATTGGTAAGTCCAACCAGAGATACTAAAGAAAACTATAAACACCACTACAAGAAATCAAAATAGACTTTATGAATGGAAGACTATACCATGCTCATGGATCGGAAACCTTAACATTATGAAAATGCTGGTACTACCCACAGTAGAGTACAGACATATCCTGATGCAGATTTCATCATTATTATTTAAAAGCATGGGAAAAATAATCACCAACTTTATACACAAAGAGATTCTGGAGAAGCAAAGCACCATGAAAGAAAAAGAAGTAGGCCGCATGCTTCCTGATCTCAAAACCTGCTACGCAATCACGGTAGTCAAAATAATGTAACTGGTACAGTGACCGTTAAATGGGTGGGTGGAACATTATTGATAACCCAGAAGTAGATCCATCCACCTTTGGAGAGCTGATCTTTGGCAAAGGACTGAAATGTATTAAATGAGGAAGAGATCATCTCTTAACAAATGATGTTTGTAAAACAAGGTGTCCATTTGTAGAAAATGAAACAGAATATCATCCTATACAAAACTTCTTACATAGACATCTTATAACAAAACATCTTATACAAAAACAAACTTAAGATAGATCAAAGAACTAAATGCAAAACTATAAAGATCATTAATGAAAACACAGGGACAAAGTTGGGTGCCCTAATCCAGGACATAAGTACACTATCAGACATAATTAAAATACACAGACCTCAGAAAACAAATTGGGTGACTGGAACTTTCTAAAAATTATACACCGGGAACATCAAAAGATTTCACCAAAGGAGTAAAAAGAACCCACAAACTGAGAAACACTTTTTATAAAGTCATATAAGGCAATGCACCAATCAAAAAGACAACCAATCCAGTTTTAAAATGGGCAGAAGAAATAAACAAACACTTCACCTGAGAAGAAATATAGGAGAGCAGCTAATAAATGAAGACATGGCTTACAATCATTAGCCATTGGAAACTACAAATAGAAATAACAATGAGATGCCATTTCACCCCAGCATTAATAGCATAGTTAAATAAACAAAACAAACCCAAAGCAAAAAAACAGCAGATGATGGTGAAGACGTGGGAGACCAGAACCCTTCAACATTGCTGGTGACTCACTACTACTGAGTTGAAGGTCACTGATCGTGATACTCTAGGACAAGTTAGAATTGCCTCTATGACTTCCCAAGGCTGTAACTGTTCACAATCATGGAAAGACTCATCTTTCTCACAATATTGCTGGTGGAACTGTAAAATGATTATATCCAGTGTTGGAAATGGTATAGTAGTGACTTTAAAAAGTTGGAAATAAAAATATCATGATTAAGCAATTGCACTACAAGGTATAAACCCCAGAGAAACAGGAGCTATGACTTGAACAGATACATGCACGCCCATGTTCCAAGCAACACAATTCACAATGGCAAAAAGACGGAAAACCCCTAAATGAATAAATAAAGCACAACATGACTCAAAGTGAGAAGAAACATCTGGAAACACCCATTAATATTCAGACCATTGAATGAAGGAAGTAAGCATCGAGGAAAATTGGATGCTGTCAAAAAATTAAATGGAACACATAAAGCTTGATATTTTTGGCATTAGTGAGCTGAAATGGACTGATACGGGATATTTTGAGTTGGACTATGTTGGAAATGACAAATTCAAGTGAAATAGTATCATATTAGTTCTCAAAAAGAACATTTTGACATGTAACTTGATGTACAATACTGTCTGTCTGTGATAGGATACTTTCTATATGCCTACGAGGAAGTCCAGTTAATGCAACTATTATTCAAACTATTATTAATTACTATTATTATTAATGCAACTATTATATACCAACCACTAAAGCTAGTAATGAAGAAATTGAACAATTCTATCACCATCTTGAGTCTGAAATGAATGAAAAACATAATCAAGATGCACTGATAATTGATGGATGGAATGGGAAAGTTGGAAGCAAAGAGGAGGATCAGTAGTTGTTAAATATGGCTTTGGTGATAGAAACAGAGTTGGAAATTACATGATAGAATTTGTAAGACTAACAACTTCATTGAAAATGCCCGTTTCCAACAATGTAAACAGTGACTATACACTTGTATCTCGCCATATGGAATGTACATGAATAAAAGTGATTATATTTTTAAGAAGACATGATAGAGAAGCTCAATATTATTAGTCAAAACAAGGCCATGGATCGACTGTGGAACAGACCATCAATTCTGAATATGTAAGTTCAAGTTGGAGCCAAAGACAAACTCAAAAATCCCCAAGAGCTAAAATATAATCTTGAATATAACTCAGATGAATTTAGAGACCATATCAAAACAGATTTTACTTGAAACATTGTGGATGACTTAAAGAATATCATATATGAAGAGAGTGATAGGTCCTGAACAAAACAAGAAAGAAAGAAAGGACGAAAGTGGGTGTCAGAAGAAACTCTGAAACTTGCTCTTGAACAGAGTAGTTAAAGGAAATGGAAGAAAAAGTGAAGTAAAAGAACTGAATATAAATTTTCAAAGAGCAGTTGGAGAAAACAGAGTATTATAATGAAATGCGCTATGATGTGGAGTTAGATAATTGATATGGAAGAACATGCACAGCATATCTTAAGTCGAACGAAATACAGAAAAGATTTCAAGACTTCTATGGACAAAATATTGCAAGATGCCAGAAGACGGAAAGAATTCCCAGAGTCACGGTATCCACAATAACTGGTTGACATCTGAGTTAGTTAATTGTGCCAGCCTGGCCGATAATCACATGTGGGGCTAATTGAAAGGCGGAGGGATAAATGGGTGGTGAGCCTCACCTTTCTAGTTCTTGGGTCTCTTGTTTTGTGATGGTTGCACCGGGTGCAGCTGCCTTAGCAGTTCCCTGCTTCAGCTTGCAAGATTGACTTCCTACAAGACATCCCCAAGGAGAAGCCACATGGACCTATCCCGATGCAGCCCTGGGTGCTGGAGCAGCCGTGTGGAGACCCCTGCTAGTGCTGAGATGCTTGTTCGTTCACTTGACTCAGCTTTCCTCCTGCAGTCGGCGTCATTGCCTATGTTTTGTGAGGTGGAAGACTTTGTGGACTGGTGTTGGGTTAATGTTGGACTTGTGGGCTTGGGCAGCATTGGGTTGGGATGTTTTCGTGATGCACATTTTCTTTACATAAAACTCTCTCTTATCCATGAGTTGCTGTGGATTTGTTTCTCCAAAGTACCCAGACTAATACAACATCCAAACATTTCAATAGGTAGCATATGATCAAAACCCAATGGCATGGAAGGAGGAAGCCCAAGCTGCATTGAAGACATTGGTGAAAAATAAGGTTCCAAGAATTGATGGAATAACAATTGAAATGTTTCCGCAATCTCATGAAGTACTGGACACAGTTGTCTCTGCTAAGAAATTGGAAGACAGCCATTTGGCCAACCAACTGTAAAATATCCAGGTTTGTGTTCATTCCAAAGAATGCAGAAATTATAAAATAATATCGTAAATATCAGGTACAGGTAATATTTTGCTGAAGATGGCTTGAAAAATAGTGGTAGCAGTATAAAGATACGGAGCTCCAAGAAGTTCAAGCCAGATTCAGACGAGAATGTGAAATGAAGGATATCATTGCTAATGTCAGAATGATGTATGTTGAGTGTCAGAATCTTTGTTGAAAGCAGAGAATGCCAAAAAGGTGTTTGCTTGTGTTTTATTGACTATATACAAATACATCAGACTGTGTAGATCCTAACGAGCTATAGATAAGATTGTGCAGAGCAGGAATTCCAGAACACTTATTTGAGCTCACGCAGAACCCATTCATGGACAAACAAGGAGCCATTTAAGCAGACCAAGAAAATACTACTTGGTTTAAAGTCAGGAAATGTGTGCATTAGGGTTGGATCCTTTCACCATGTAGATTAAAACTTTATGCTTAGCAAAAACCAAAACTATAATATATGAAGAACATGGCATCAGGATTGGAGGAAGATTCATCAACAACCTTCAATATGCAGATGACACAACTTTGCTTGCTAAAAGCAAGAAGGATTTGAAATACTGATGAAGATAAAAAATTATAGCTTTCAATATGGACTAAGCATCAACATTAAAAAAAATCCTCACAACTAGACCAATAAACCGCAACAAAATACATGGGAAAAGATGCATTTTACTTGATCCACAATTAGTCAAGAAATTAAGCAATATATTGCATTGGGTAAATCTGCTACATAATACCTCTTTAAAGTGTTAAATAGCTAAAAAGCAGTGATGAACGTATGAAGCACATCGCTGCATGGGAAGAGTTGGGAAATCATGCTAAGTGAGGTAAGTCAGGCACAAAAGGACAAGTACAACATGAGTCCACTGAGGTAAGCGATAAAAAAAAAAATGCAAAAGGGGTATAGGGAAAAAGCTACTATATACAAACATTCTTGAGGTAAGGACCAGGTAATATGGAAGGGCCCAGATCAAATGCAGG
>NW_022103912.1:3176075-3212405 GCF_000313985.2 Echinops telfairi
TTTTGAGAAATGATGTACAAATGCGCTTTACACAATTGATGTGTGTATGGATTGGGATAACAGTTGTATGAGCCCCTAATAAAATGTTAAAGAAAAAAAAAAGTGTTAAATAGCAAAGATATAATTTTGAAGACTAAGAGCCCCTCACCCATGCCATGGTATGTCACCTCCCATGCAATGGGAAAGTTGGACAATGAATAAGGAAGACTGTAGAATAATTGATGCATTTGAATTATGACATTGGTGAAGACTAATTACCATGGACTGTTCGAACAAGAAACAAATCTGTCTTGGAAGAAGGAAAACATGATTGCTCCTTAGAAGTTAAGTGGTGATATTTTGTCTCACGTACTTTGAACATGTCATTCGGATGGACCAGTTCCTGGAGAATGGCATCCTGCTTAGTAGAGGATCGTGGGAAAAGACCATGACCTGCAGTGACATGGATTGACACACGGCGGCTGAAAGAGTGGGCTCAAACATTACGACACATGTGAGGATTGCACCGTATTCGGCAGTAGTTAGTTCTATTGTACATAGAGTTATCATGAGCCAGAACTGACTCAATGATTCCTAATAATACCAATGGCCCATTCCTTAGTGATTGACCTTCTCTTTGCCTCCCACCCACAGGAGCCATTAAGGATATTTCTTTCTGTGTGAAGACCTTCTCCTTGACTTTTTATAATAGGGATATTACCCAATATGTGTCATTTGGGGATTTACTTCTTTCACTCCGCATCATATCCTTTGGCTCCATTCATGTCATCAGGTGTTTTGCAGACATGTGGATTTGTTTTCTTTTAACATTGTATTGTATTGCCTTGAGGTACCATAGTGCTATTGTGAGGCGCCGGTGAATCACTTCTGACTTATCGGGATGCTGTTGACAACAGAAGAAACACTGCTTAGTCCTGTACCATCCATACAACTTGTTGCTATGCTTGAGCCACTTGAGCAACCTCTATATTAATCCATCTCACGGAGGGCCTTCCAGCATCACAGCAATACACAAGCCACCATAGTGAGACAAACTGACAGATGAGTACAGGATAGACACATATTAATTCTGGTGAAGTGTAAGGCAATATGTAATAAGAGGGTGTCAGCAAAAGACGGTGAAGGCAAAGGAAGACCCTGGAGGAGTACTAGAGTTAAAGGCACAGAGACAAATCGTGTTATGTGTTAAGCTGACCAGGTGTGGAACATAAAATGGGACTATACATATATGTGTTTGTGTGTTCTACCGGGATATTTCTGATTATCTAGACTGAAAATATGTCCATGAATATAATAGAGTATTGTTGTAAAAATGCATGGAGGTGACATCTGACCTTCTTTAATACACAAGGGGAAGGAAGGCTCAAACTGCACATCAACCCAAGGCTGAGTCCTAAGAGACTGAGATCAGGCATGTCTTTACCATCCAACTTTCCTTACCAATTTTAACACTACTACGACATAGCACTCTCTAATTCTTCACTGCATTCCATAATTAATTGCAACAGCCACAGTGAGCTCACGGATCATTATCACGATTAGGAACTTTGTTGGGAAGTTTAAAAGGTGATAATTCAGGCTCAGAAATGCTCCAGTTCAAGAAATGTTCTAAGGTCAGGAAAGCATTTTCCCAGTCAGGGTCACAGGTCTCTGGTCTTGGCCTCTCAGCCTAGATATAGCCTCTTAAATTCTGTGCTGCTTCAGCAATGTTAGAAATTTCTCCTAGGGCTGCTGATAAACACCCCAACAGGCAATGTGCTGCACCATACACCTCAGCCTCAAGTTCAGTTCTGTCTCTGTGGGTTGGCAAACCTAGCTCCCCCAAGCTACCCCAATGCACTCCATTCCCTCCGTTCCTGCCTGAAGGCACTCAACTCGACTCCCTCTGTGAGCTGGGAAGACCACTGCTACGTCTTGGTATTGAAGACTCCTCCTGCTACTTCTCTGCTACTTCACCGGTGTCACAACTTTCTGTACCTGGATTTTGGAGATTCGATATGCAGCGATCCTGGGGCTCAAAGGATGCGTGCCATTCTTTGCTCCTCTCTCTTGATGGCAAAGAGATTTCCTCTTTCTGCAAGCTGAGATGACTCATTTTAAACCCAGTAGCATGTTAAGCTTGGCCAATCTCCGCATTAGAATTCCAAGGTTTTACGATTACAATTATGATGATAATTGAATCTACCAGCTTCTTCTCCCCACCTGCTCTTACCAAGGTTCATCATGAAAGAGGTCTGCATGGTCCTCCTCAGTTGTTTGGTGTGAGTTACAAAGACTAGGGTTAGAAGAGCCATACCCAGTACATCACTGCACCACAAGCATATGTGATTAAAGTTATGAACCTTTCTTAGTCATAGCCTAATACTCTGTGAAAGTGAGTTACTAGGTGCCTAGAGGCTCAGTACCATAGGATCAGGGAACACTGATGGCAATTGGTATAACATAGCCCACCACGTCTTTATTCTAAATCCCACTAGTGGTGACTACAGACTGAGGTCTTAAAAACTTGTCAGCCATCATCTAAAGCGTTAGTATTCTTAGTATAGAGCAAAGAAGAAGGGAGAAAAGAAAAGATGCCATGATGCCAAAGAACTAATGTGCTTTACACATCTCAGACTTCATGACCCTGAGACCAGAATTATAGGGTGTCCAGGTATCATGACCAAGTGCTTTAACAGGGATCACTTCAGTAAGGCCTGGATAGAGTGAGAGAAAATTTCGGAACAAATCATAAAATTATAAAAAAGACTAGACTTACTAGTGGAATGGAGACTGGTGGAAACCCTTAGACTGTGCCCCTAGTCTCCCTTCAGACCAGGAAATGAACTCACCCCCAGGTCAATTTTCAACTAAACAATAGACAGGTTTATACTATGCCCATCACCGGTAGAGATGGATGCACTCCTTAGAATAACCAACCACTTGAGATCAAAACAGAGCTACAAGGCAAGTAGAGTTAAGACAGAGAAAGGAATGGAAAGAGGAGAGACAGGCAAGGTGTGCAACAGTGATGTTACATTGTAGGGACTGTGAACAATGACATGAGATAAAATGTGTACGGTTTGCTCAATGCAAAACCATTTTGTTCGGCTAAAAGTCACCCAATTCGCAAGAAAATATTTTTAAAACAGAAGAAAAGAAAAGAAATGCAAGAAGCACCACTCCTTTTGTTAAAAGGATGGGTAGAAATGGGCGAAGCTGGCAGTGGTGTGTTGTTTACTTTAAACCCATTTGAAAAATGCTTTCCATGCCTCAAACTTACAATATTGAGCTTCCTCTATCCATTCTAGACCCCAGAAAATTTACAAAGCTGCAGATGTTATTTGGCCTTAGATAATTGAAGAGGTTGTGTATTGGCGCAGCACAAATAGAAAATGTGTATGCATTGTTTGGGGAAAAAATGCAAGGACATGTATAAAGATATTTATGCGCAGATTATAAGTTCTTAGAAATGCCATATTTCAACTTCTCATCATCTGAAGCCATTTTATCTTATGGAAAGCAATGCTTAATAAAGATTCTATCACTCTTAGTAAACCTTTTTATTCGAATATTCTTTCTATGGCTCATATGTGAGGAAGTGCCTCTCTCAGTTAGATTTGGTAGATTGATTTCCTTGCTAGAGGGGGAATTGGCTACTCATTTCTTTGCTATGGGGAAGCACGGAAGAGGACATCTCTTCCCTCTGGCTTGTTTTCTTCAGTTTGTAATTTTCAAGTATTTTCTTTCCTTACCTCTTCTATATTGACTATCATGTTGTAGAAGTGGAGTTAAGGGGACTCAGCTGTCTGGCCGATCTGCCTCCCTCTGTGAAATCATAACAATATGACCAAGAAGATCTGGGTTAAAAAAATCCCATCCTCAGATACAGTTGTGTAATTTCCTATGATAAATAGCTCGGATGAACACTAATCAAAATTACTTTCTGGTTCTACCTTATTCAGCAAGACGAATGATGACACGGCCCAGAGGCTGGGATTTGTTAATTTGCAGATGTCTTTGCTCCCGTCTGTCTGACCATGTTGACAGCCTCCCAGTCTGCACATGGGTGGGGCATGGGTCCCTCTGCCCCGGCACCCTGGCTTCTAGATGCCTGGTTCTTTAGCCTGTGCACCCACACCACGCCTGCTCAGGGAAGTCAGGCCGGGTCTTTCACATGCTATAAATTTACATTCCAGAAAGAAAAAGGGCCCCCAATGATTTGGAGACAGCGTTGTTGATAGTGTGCGTTACCATTCTCTCCTGTGACCCCCTCCCCCTCCCTCCCAGCAGACTGGCGGACATATGTGGTTCTAAATGGGCAGGAAGCCGTGGGAATCCTTGTGTGCTATATTTGGATCACAAGGTGTACATCTCAAGGAACCAAGTCTGAGGAACGATTATCTGCGTAGGTTGAGTGGTAACCAGATCTGCTACGGTCCTTGCCATTTTAGGATTTGGCTAATGACATCAGAGAAGAGGGAAGGCTAATTTCAACCGTGTGAAATGGGGAACATAAGAATAGGGATTTACAAACAGACCACCATAGACAGGCTCAGGTGTTCGCTGGCTTCTGTTTGTGTTGCCTTGTGTAAAGGACCAGTTAAAATCACCCAAAGGCCACCTTCATGGATATCCATCCCATCGATCTGAGTTCCTTTGGCATGACCCCTGCCTGGTCTCTGTATATGGATAGCATCTGAGAAAGAAGTGCTGCCCTGGAGGGAGGGAAATCTCACCGCGAAGAATGAATGCTGTTTCCCCTCTTAGGTCTTAACGCTTCTTAGCAAGACAGACAACCAGGAAAGCAGGAAATCAAAACAAGCTATGTGTAGCTGAATTTTACATACCATAATCTCTTTACCATGGTCAAGCAAGGCAGGAGTGCTCCAGCCAATCGGTTCTGGCACAAATCCATTTTGGAGGAGAGTGATTTACAACCTTGTGCCGTTCTCCATTCTGCTCTGCGTCCCAATGACTCAACCATAACATTACTCCACGCCAGGACTCACAAGGATGCCCTGATACACTGTGGACATAGGTTTTCACACATGGAAACTCAATGGAGATAACACTCCAAAGACTTGGTAGGGTCAAATATCTGGTTTTAAAAGATCTAGCGTGTAGTGGGTAGTCCCAGTTGGCACAGTGGTTACAAGTTGGGCTGCTAACTGTAAGGTCAGTTGTTCGAAACCACCAGCTGCTCTGCAGGAGAGACAGGGATTTCTACTCCCATAAAGAATTACAACCTCAGAAACTCACAGGGGCAACTCTACCCTGTGTGTGTGTGTGTGTGTGTGTGTGTGTGTGAGAGAGAGAGAGAGAGAGAGAGAGAGAGAGAGAGAGAGAGAGAGAGAAGTGAAGTGAATTATGAACTTGGATAGGGAAGGGACACTGAATCAGGGACCTTTGATTAATCTCATCACCAATTATTCTTGAGTTAAGTCAGGTTAGCGGTCCACTGGATATTACACCTTTCTCCCAAATCCAAGCCCTGTTGGTGGGAATGAGCTCAATTTAAATGCCCTTGTTTCGCATGTAAGGTCTTCAGGTGGCATACATGGTGTGTGCTCAAGCTCTATTCAAAACGATGGTGGTTTGAACTCACCTAGAGGGGACACAGGAGAAAGGCCTGGTGCTCTGCTGCTGCAAAGATGACAACCAGGAGAACTCTACAGAGCAGTTCTGTGCTTGCAATAGATAGGGTCTTCTGAGTTGCAATGAACAGCACCAGTGTGTTTGTGTTTGTGTGTGTGTGTGTGTGTGTGTGTGTGTGATGTCTGATGTCTGATGTCAAATGATATCAACATTCTAGAAGGCAGGTGGAACCGGTGTGTGTAAGTGGAGAAAGGCGCAGGACAAAGGCTTGAAAACTCAATGGTTCAAAGATCTTGATGCTGAAAACGAGCCATTTTAAATCGCTTGAGAGGGCCAACCACATCTGACAGGGCTTAAAAATAGATGAGTGAGACATTGAAATTATTTTAAGACAGATGCTTTTTAAAGTGTATTCAGAACACCTTTCGGGGCTTCTAGGTGCACAGTTCCTCAAGCAGGAGGTATTTTATCTTTACAACATCTGGAGCTGTCAGAGAGGTAAGGCTGCAGACACCAACAGATGTAGGCACGTCTACATAAAAGTGCATGAGCAAATCATGACTGTAATCACCGAACAACGCAAGGGTTTGCAGGCCGTGATGGAGAAAACATGACTGTGCTCCGGAGAAACATGTCCTATATCCCTTCCTCCACTTTTACCACTGAAGCCACTCCTTTAAGCAACTGTTCCACAGATCTCCACTAAGTGGCTAACTACTGCAAGCAAGTTTTTTTCTCAGCTTGTAAATGGTGATTGACAAGCAAGTCTCCCCCTACTCCCTCTTTCAGAGTAAAACTAATCCCTTTGCCCCATAAATTCATGACATAGTTGATAGACTTGTGATGTCCCTCAAAGAACTGTTCATGCTTACTTGCTTTGGAAGGTATGGTGGGGTCAAGAGGGAACTGATCAGGGAGAGCCACTGGCTACATGGGGTCATTGCTTCCTAGGATGAACAAAGTTATTTGATAAAGTCAGACTTTTGGGGAAGCCCTGCACAGTTGAGACTGGTTTTCGGTTAGAATAGAATCATCATTTTAGAACCCAAAGAAAACTGAGGATATTCGAATTTCACTCCCCTCAGGGGCAAAGACACAAATTGCCTTAAAAATCGGTGGCTTGATGGATCCCTGGATATTTTTATGGGGCTGCATGCTGGAAATCTGTAGGAGAAATAAAAACAGCAAGAGGACTTTATGCACTTTTCCTAGATATTATGGTGACAAAGGAATGCTACCGAGAACAATGATTATTGAAATCAATTATACTCAAACACTTCAGACCTCGGGGAGTAGAGAAAACTGGAACGGCTGTTGGGAGCATTGGAATGGATCAGAACCTCTCTGAGCATTGTAAGGAGGGCGGCATCTTCCTGGCTGAAGGGAAGGCTGGCATTAGGAGGACATCTCTGTCACCGTAACTGTTTAACTCGGCTTTCATGGCAAACCAGCCCCCTCCCCATTTGGCCTCCCAACACATTCTTTAAATTAATTTCTTCCCAATCTGAGTCAGGCTCCTTGAGACTGGAGACATGTGGATTGCCTGGTCACGTTAGGGCTGTGAAAACTTGCTTGTGGGGCAAGGCTTGGTGTGGGGGCAATATTTCAAGGGTCAAATGTATAAACATCTGGTGCCTCCATGAAGTCAGCCTTCGCCTGGCCCTCTTTGTTTGGCCTGGAGCAGCAGAAAACCTCTCCATCTAAGGACTCCTCTCTGTCTCTCTCTCTCTTTTTTGTCTCCCCTAAGCTTCTGGGGGGTGGGGGTGGGGGGAATGAGAACATGGGGATGAACAACTTCTACCACCCTGTGGTAACTTTATGCCATGACAGACACTCCTGTGACTCAGGACTTCTTTGCTGTTCCTCTGAGAAAGATCACCCCAGGCTACCAGGAGCCACTTTTAGTCCCTTGAGCGGAGGGTTATCTTTGGGGAAAACTCCGGAGTGACCGCTAAGTGTATTGTCAGGACTTTGACAGCCCTCAGTACTTGGTGCATTGGTAAATCCTAGTAGGATACATGTTTTGATGAGGGGGCTGTGATGAGAGGGCCAAGTGGCGGAGTCATGGTGACAAGACAACCCTCTCACAATTTTGAACCCCAGCCACAGGTAAGTCCCAGGTTCAATTCTCATGGAAGGGCCAGGGGCTTGGGAACAAGACTGGGCTGAAGAAGCCGTCCCAAGTGCTTGCATTTCTTCCCAGCTAGCACATTTCCCCAATGTCCCCCTTCCCCAGAATGCCCCCAACCCCGATTTTATACATAGCAGATGGCCTTCAAACACACCAAGGAGCAGAAGCTGCAAATGGCTTAAAAAAAAAAAAGACAGTGAAAGTCATATATTTCTTCAAACGATAAGATGAACTGCAGATGTTGGTAGAGGGTACTGCTTGCAACGTACGATTCGATTTAAAAGAAGAGCACGCTTATGTTTAGTGTTGGACAAGCCCAGGAGGTGTCAGGGTGTGATGGATGGAGGTTGTTTGTTGGGAGGACATAGCAATTAAAATGCTCTACCGTTCTCTCGGATCCCAGGTGTGGGGTCCACAAGGAACATCACAGTGCCACCTTCAGCCAGGTGAGCTCCACACATCCTTCCGAGGTCCCTCCCCCACACCCATCAATCTTCCCTCTTTCGGCCAACGGGGCCTCTTCCTCCTGGTCTTCCTTCCCACCACATGGTGTTTGGCTCTTGCCAATGTCCTGTTCTTACCTGACACCTGCTGTCAGATTAATCTCAAATTTAGCATGACAAAGTTGCTAAAAGAGAAACAGTTGCCTGTTGCCAAGCTCAGATGCCTATAGAAAACAGCTGTTTGCTAGGTCCATTAAAAAAAGACCAAGGAGAATCATTACAAAGGGTTGAAAAATGCACACGAAGCAAATATCAGGAGGGCCAGCAGAGGCCTATAATTAAGCAATAGTTAAGTCTCTGTTTCTCCTAAAACCTTCAGCTTTTCAGAGCTCCTTGTCACTTGGTCATAAATATTTATTACAAACTGAAACTGGTAATATAAGACCTGAGCTCGCCCTGTTTTCCCTCCTGGTGGTTTGCTTCTAAAGGCTGATGCTTAACAATGCAACGAGTGCTGTGTATTTGGATGTGCATGTCTGTAAAAAACACAGCCAATGTACACATACGTGAAGAGCTGGTTATGATGACCCTCATGCGTGTGCATCGGCCTTCCTCAGGCAGTTGCGGTATGGGGGTTTGGGCAGGGCTGTTGCATCTTGGGCAGAAGCAGCAGGAAGGGTCCCCAGTCATCTTCTAGCTTCTGGAGCAAAAGAAATGTGGGGAGTCTTTGAAGTTTCCACGGCTCAGGTGGGAGCCTCTCAGAGCAGCCCTAAGAGGAAGTCATTCGTTTTCAAATAAAAGGGAACATTCCTCAGGACCCGGGTGTTTCCACTAAAGGGAACCTCTGAAAAGTGATTCTCCTGAGGATCGGGAGCAGCTGTTCTCCATCTCCACGAGGTTGTGAAGAGAGGAAGTGGACAGTGTGGAGGAAGCATGAGAGCTGAAAGACACACAGCAGGAAATGTGGTGAGACCTGCAAGCACTTCGGATGAGGACCAGAGAGTTAGGGGATTCATTTTAAAGAAGATGTGGTTAGTTATGCTAGTTAGTTAGTTAGTTAGGCAGGTGGATGGATGGTATGGTTTTCTGGGAATCCTTCCTTTTGAACTCTGGGAAAAGCAAGCTCTGCTCCTGTGGTAGTTACATAATCTGTTGTCAATTTGAGACTTAGGAGTGAAGGTGTGGAATTTAGCCTGTCAATCAGGTTGCAGCTTGATGACCTCATTTGGAGGTGCTAAGGAGATAAATAGTTAATTGGAGGTGGGACACGTGCTCACTCCCTGGAAGACATTACTGATGAGATGAGCCTGATGGAGATACACTGATGCAGCCAGAGCCCTGGAACTGAGGAGTCACATGGAGACCCATGCCAGCGCTAAGATGCTTTCACCACCACTGGACCCACAAGACTTTCCACTCATTGGCCTATGATCTTCTTGCATTTGGCGTCATTGCATGTGTTGAGTCTGAAAATAAATTTATAGACTGGTACAGGACATATGGGCTAATATCAGACTTATGGACTTGCACTGGGCTGGGCTGGGATGATTTCTTAATGTACAATTGCTCTTTGATACAAAACTCTCTCTTATACACATATGAGTGTCTATGAATTTGTTTCTCTAATCTACCCAGACTAACACAGGTCCTCTCAGGATGCCCTGCATCTGGACATGCTGGTGAGCATGTTAGCCCAGATATCTCACAGAATTGGAACTTGGTAAGAGCCTACCTTATGTCCTTTCCTTACCTGAAACTTATTTTTAAAAACGTTCAGTGATCTGATAGTGGGTACTATAATTTTTTTTTTTACTGCTTCCATCTCTCACAGAGCCTTTACTTTGTGTGAAAATTTATCATCCCATGAATCATAGTGGGAGGTAAAAGCTTCCTCCAAATCCCAAGCTGAAAGATAGGACCCTCATCTCCCTTCCTCCCTATGCACACTGGACCACTAAGTCCTCAGACTGCAGCTGAAGCTTGTCTTCTTGGCTTTATTCTGGTGCCATGGCCCTAACAGGTAGGTTCCAGAAAAGACTTACTTGCATCGTACAGTTTGATCCATACAACTCTGTCCAGTGGAATTGTTCCTTGTTGTGTGTCTGTATATCTCTCCTGGTCTTTTTATAACTTGGGATTGATTAGGTTTAGGACCCACCCTATACTGGCATAGATTCATTAGCATAAAAGGAAATTCATAATCCTAGCAGTGCATATTTTAGGGAACATAACTTAATCCACAACAGGAAGTAATTTGCCCAAGGACACATTGCATGGTAGAGCTGAGTTTCATATGTCCTACTTGGGAACAAAGCTATTGTGACTAGCTGCCCCAGTTTGCTCAGGACTGAGAAGTCTCCTGGGATGGAATACTTTCTGTACTGATTTTGAGTTAAGCTTGGCAGAGTCTATTGAGTGGCAAAGGAGAGTTAATATTCTTTCCTGTGATGGATAAAGAAAGTTCATCTTCTTATTTCGAAAGACCCACCAGAATAGAATGACAGATGAGGAAAACAACCATGGGCACCAGAACTGACTCGATCGTCTGTCTGTCAAGACTCAAGAGGGTGGTGAGTACAGTCAATCCGAACAGCAAATGTAGTATGAAGGTTGGGGGGGCAAGCCCCCCACCCCACTACCCATCGGTTCAGTAAGCACAATTGTACGGTTGAGATATATGAATATTATATTAAATTCCTCGAGAGCATGAGTGAGAGAAGAGAAATACAGAAATAAATGGAATCAGACACAATTCATGGTAGCATTGCTCACCTCAGCCCCGCTTGGTGGTCCATGTGGAGAGAGGGGGACGGGAAAGGGGACAAGGGAGAGAGGACAGGAGAGAGAGGGAAGAGAGGAGAGGGGGAGAGACAAGCGAGAGCAAGCTCTATTGCTATCCCAGGCCTATATACCTTTTGGGGGCGTGAAAGCCCACTAATTACAGGTAAAGACATCCGTCACAGGAAGGGATTGCACTATAGGTTATACAGCAATGAGAGGGGGTAGTCTAGGGACATACACACAATAGGAAGAGGAGGGATTGTGAGTATACATGTGATAAGATGGGTGGATCCTAGATTTAGGATGGCTGCTTAATTAGCTGGTTTGACCTGTTCCTGGCTCAACTGATAGAGACCATTATCAGTAGGGTGTGAACTCCTCCTACAGGAACCAAATAGATGACTACAGGCCTGTCCATTGTCTTTAAGAGCAGGGAGCGTGGCCCACTGCAGTCTGGCAACTGATTGCCCTCAGGGGAGATGCCTGAACATCTGACCTCCCCCCACAAGTAAAGACTCCAACTACATTTCTAGTTGCCCTTGGACTGTCATTGTTTTTCCTCTATGACAGGTTTACATTTGCAATTATTTTTTGGTCTCAATAATAAGTTATGAGTACATTCTTTAATCACAAGTGTATTCTGGGCAGGAGGGGGTGAAGGGAAGGCATCTGGATTCTGTAGGAAGTAAAAAGGTCTTTTGTGGTAAGAAAATGAGCCTTCCATATATGTTACAGTGACATGCGTGACTCAATTTGGTAAAACTCCACTGTCACCAAATAAATAATCAAATAGTTATGATGCCATTTCGGACTTATGGTGACCCCATGTGGTTCAGAGTAGAACTGGGCTCCACACAGTTTTCAATAACTGATTTTTCAAAAGTAGACTGCCACATCTTTCTTCAGAGGTGGATTTGAATCTCTCAACCTTTGGTTAGCAGTCAAGCTAATTTTAAATGTTTACACCACCCCAAAACCCTGCCACTCAATAAACCCAATCATTAACTCAAAACCAGCAGCAAGTGTTTAGTGATTGTATTGCCTTTGAGCAACCAGGATCATCCTTGAATAAGAACAAAAGAAAAGAAACTACTAGCATTTTGAATGTTTAGAACAACACTTTAAAATAGATGTCTACAATCTAATTTTCAAAATGAGGAAACCAAATCAGAGAGAGGTCAAGAAAGTTCTCCAGAGTCCTTCAGTGTGAACCTGACAGGTCTGGGCTACAAAATAAAGTTTCTCTGGTTCCAAAGCCCAGTTCAGGATGCAGAATTGCAGTCATCCAAGTGCCAGGGGCTAAATGTATACCATGAACATTCATAAGGTCCTGGTACGTTTTACCCTGCATGAGTTGGATCATTAGAATTATCCTTGAAGAATGTTTAGGTGATATTTTTACACTCCCCACCAGTATTATGACAACTCCTCTTTCCATTCTTTGCATTTGCATATGTTGTAGCCTGTTGGGAAGACATGCCTTCAATTGACCAGCTGGTTATTTGAACTATCACTGGAGACTCACAACCTGCATGGAAAATAACTTCCAACCCTGCCCTCAATATGGATGAGGTCCCCTCTTCTGAGTTATCTTCCCACTTCATATAGTGATGCTAGCACAAATTATTCTATAATATCATGATGACTTGTCTACTACCTCACCCCGCATCCCTAACTCTAGACTGTCCGGCACATGGGAGAAGCTCAATATGGTTTGTTGGGAAAATAAATGAGGGAAGCCAGAGTGTTTCAGGAGCTCTGGCTGGGTACACTAATCCCTGTCCTCTCTTGGCAAATCTGGTGGGTCTTCTCAACACCTTCAGGCTTTCTTTTGGTGGCATATCCTTTACACATTCTGTAGACACCCTCTACCGAACCTCAGTCCTGGTGGTGTAGTGGCTATGTTTTGGTCTGCGATTTACATGGTCAGTAGTTCCAAACCACCAGCAGACCTGTAAAAGTTGTTTGTTGTGATTTGTACTAGATTAGGAATAGTCATGTCTGAAAGTGCTGCTTGAGTAGGCGATGTAAGTATGATTGAATCGATTAATAGACATTAATGACTGATAATTAATACGTAACCTAGTAGCTGGGGCAGGAGGGGAGACCACTTAAAACAAGTGGGCTGCATTTAGCTTATAAGTTGAAAAGTGGCCTCACTTCTGTTGTTTATTCCATCTTGCCTATGGACCATAGCCTCATTGTGGGAGTGATTCCATAATTCCTTTCTACAATATAAATTGTGAAAGGATTTTATAATTGTAACTGTTAATATAAATTAATGCACATAAAAGGCTTCAAAATTTTGTGAGAAAATTCTGTAATCTCGATTCATTTTTCCATGAACTTGTGGATGCCTCACATATTATTATATTACTTAGAATCCATTTTTCTTGCCTCTTCTTGCTCGGTTCTTGCTTACCACTGAGCAGGCTGAGGTTTGTTGATATGACATTGACCTTTAATCTTTGTCCTGAAGGCTATCAGTTGAGGAGAAAGTCCTCTTCTCTAGAGAGTGAAGGTGGTACACTTCAACATGTTTCACTGGCTTTAAAATTCTTGGGCTTCTATTGCAGGAGTATTTTGATTGTCAAAACTTTCCTCTGCTGCTTACACTCAGGAAAAATATAATAAGTAACTTCCAATTAACGTTTTCCAAAAACGTTAAATTGTAATGAATGAATACGTAAAGACTGAATAATGGAAGCCTATTAGCCACGTGAATATACTCTTTTAATTTATATTTCGATACCACTTTTGCATTATCTCCCATCAGAAAAGAACATGGAATTACCAATTTTATCTTATCTCAGACTTACGGTTAAAGGAAATTTCACTCCAGAAGCCATAATACAATTTTTGATTAACAGGGGGATTCTTATGTGACAAGAATATTTCTCCAAGGCCAAGTATGTGCCTGGATTTCTGTCTGAACCAGCTTATAAACTAAAAGCTATATCTGAGGCGGAACAACCATTCAACAAAAGAAAATATATTTCAACATGGAGGTTGGTTGGTTTGGTCTCTGTACACTCAATTATATTTAGTTAGTCTCAATCATAATGTGAAATATGGCAGTGATTCTTCTGGAAGAGGTGAGAGAAGTGGCTTCAAAGCTCAAAGGTTTTAGTCATGCCTTCCAGCCTCCATTGGCAGCCTTAGCGTTGGAGCCCTTTTGTTTCTCTCTTACAGTGTCTTATGGGAGTCCATTCAACTATTGGACTTAAGACACGTACCTGTGAATTGAATGACTCAGATGTCAACACTCCCACCACCATTCATGGACATGGTTTGAACTTCAATGCTTCACAATAACTTTTATAGGAAGGATTAGCTTCCTAAAAATGTTACCTGGGAAACATGCCTCTTGTCTATGGACTAGGTTGATGCCAGTGATCTGGAGAAGCATTAGGTAGGGACAAGAACAGAGCTCTCACAGTTATACAGCAATGGGCCAAGGGTCTGGTCTGCAGGGCCCAATCTGTAAGGCCCAGATAGTCTCGTGGGGATCTGTTTCTACTCTTAGCAACTTCATCACACAGAGGAAAAACCCCAACCTGTCTGAACATTATTTTTCTCTGAAGAAACATAGGGATCTTACTTCCTAAAGGGCATATGGAGAATACCAAGATTGGCCCTGATTTTACACAAACACGAAACTATAATGAATGGTGAAAGGGACCCTGGTCACTCTCATACCATCTGCAGTGCAGATGTGGTATGCACAGGGGACCTAGGTTGCATTCATTCCATATCGAGCATAGATATGACCAGTACAGAGAACCCACATCATTGACTGAGTAAGAGTGAATTCTATGGAGAATCCCTTAAAATTTATTTTCTTGCAATTTGGCAGAATGACCAAAATTGCTGAGAAAGTAAGTGCTCTTTGGTCACTGATTTGTTTTCTATAAGTTTATCATGAGTGGCAAGTACTCCCTCAACATAGAAACACTTTGTTCTAATAACCTGGTATTCTTTGATGCTCATCTTCCCAACATGATCCCTGAAGACAAAATGAGTGCATAAGCAAATGTAGTGAAGAGAATTGATGGTGTCCGGCTATCAAAAGACATAGTGTCTGGAGTCTTAAAAGACTTGAAGATAAACAAGTGGCCATCTAGCTGGGAAGCAACAAAGTCCACCAGCCTATGTGATCATGAGGTGTCAACAGGATAAGGTATCAGGCATCAGAAGACCCAAAACAAACAATAGTATCGATGTGAATGAGAAGGGCCAACTGGAGCCCTAAATCCCATCTGTAGAAAAATCTGACATCCATATACATCACAAGGAAGGGGTGAGTTAGCCAGGGTACAGCATAACACCGATGAGACATACAGCATTCCTCTAGTTCTTTAATGCTTCCTCCCTCCCACTATCATGATCCTAGTTCTACCTTACAAATCCTGCTAGATCAGAGCATGCACACTGGTACCAATAAGAGCTCTTGAAACATGGAATCCAGGACAGATAACCCTTAGGAACAATAATAGAAGTAGCAAAACCATGAGGGTATGGAGAAGGTAGGGGGAGAAAAGGGGAACCAATCACAACAATTGATGTATAACAATCCCCCACCCACTCCAGGGTGATGAACAACAGAATCATGGGTGAAGGGAGACAGTGGGAGGTGTAAGATATGAAAATAATAATAATTTGTAATTTATCAAGGGTTCATGAGGGTGGAAGAATGGGAGAGGGAGGAAAAAAATGAGCTGATACCAAGGGCTCAAGTAGAAAGAAAATGTTTTGAAAAGGATGATGGCAACATATTTACAAATGTGCTTGACACAATGGATGTATGGATTGTGATAAGAGCTGTAAGAACCCCCAATAAAATGATTAAAAACAAACAAACAAACAAAACAAAGTTCATCATGAGTGGATCTTGAGCATATGTGAAAGGTGTGTGTGTATAATGAATATTCATGAAGCATTTTTTATAAGAACAAAAAATTAGAATAAAATCCTTTGTGTAATCATAGCTGGTGGAGGAGCTGCTAATTAAATATATGTGGTGTATCTCTACTGTGAGCCATTTAAAAATGTTATTGTAGAGATTTATTTAATGCCTTAGGAAGACAGTTATGATAAGACAAGTAGAAAGGGGGTTATAAAACAATATATACTTCATGATTTTGGTGGGTTTTTTGGGGAAAAAAGCCAACGATAAATGCCAAAATAATAACCAGTTGTTATGGAGTTTATTCTGACTCAGGTCAATTCCTCATGTGTCAGAATACAATTGGGCTGTATAGTGTTTTTGTTTTTTTACAATATGGTTTTTAATGGCTGCCTTTTGGGAAATAGATCACCTGGCCTTACTTCTGAGCTATCTTTGTGGATACTCAAACCTCCAACTTTTTAGTTAGGATATAAGTATATTAACTATTTGCACCATCCAGGGATTCCACCAAAGTAATGAACACTAGTTATTTTCAGTAGGAAGATATGTATGGGTTTATGCCAAACAAAATATGTTGAAACTTATCTCTGTGATCAGTAGATGGATGCAGAGAAATCCTCTAAGTAATATTCCTGTCCCATTCATCCTAAGGTGCCTTTGAAAAAATATTTCTACCAAACCATGAAGTGGCTGGGCCAGTTAAACTAAGGCAAAGAGGTTGGCTTAGAAGGTTACTGTGACTGCTTTATTTATGATTCCAAAAGGGTAATCTTGATTAGTTTTGAAAGGACATTAAGGACATCACTCATGAAGAAAGCAAAAGGTCATTAAAAGACACGAAAGAAAGAAAAGATCACAATGGATATTAGCCTTTCAGGAAGATTTCTCCCATCTACAGTTGCTCTCCTCGGTTCCCATTGTGTGGTCGCCGGATCTGTGGAAGCCCAGGTAACATCTTCCGCTCAAACACAACGTGGTGAAATGAGAGTCAGCACCAGCAGCTATCAGAAAAAAAGGTCAATTATTGAAGTTTACTCAAACCCAATGGATTACACAGAAGAAGAAACCCTTAAATTACCAGATAGAGAATACAAGAGAATGATGCTTGGAGCCTTACAAGAAATTAGGGGATCAATCCTGAAACATAAAAAATGGAGATACTAGAATCTGCACACAAAGGGAAATCCAGGAGTTAAGGAATTATGTAGCAGAAATAAAGAACAAGGTGCATGATCTGATCAATAGAATGGAAGAAATAAAAAATCAAATCAGCAAACTTGAAGATAACCAAGCAGAATTTAGCAAATGAGAGACAAATCAAACAAAAACAAACAAAAGAATCTGAAGAAATCCTGAGGATGATGTGGGATACCATGTAGCTAAACAATATTCAAATTACTGGGTGCCTGAACAGGAAGAAAAAACACCCTACAGTTACAAATAGTAAGGGAATTCTTGGAAGAAAATTTCCCCAATTTCACAAAGGAGGAGACAATAACCATTCAGGTTCAGGAAGCAGAGAGAACACCAATTAGATTACTACCAGCACCACCCTCCAAGAAAGAAAAGAAAACATCATGACATTTAGTAGTTTAATTTTCCAACTGGAAGGAAAAGGAGAGACTTATGACAGTAACAAGAGAGAAAGGAGGTCACATATAAAGTTAAATAGCTAATAAGCTCAGACAAACCTCTCTGCAGAGACCATGCAGAAAAGAAGAAATTGGAGCAACACATCCCAAAAGTTGAAAGACAGCAAATGCAATTCAAGAATCCTTTATCCAGCAAAGCTCTCCAACAAATCTGAAGGAGAAATAAAAGTTTTCTCCATAGGAAACATTCTGAGAATTCATGACATCAAAATCAACATTATAAAATGTACTTTCCAGTTTTTTATGGGCAGAAAGCCAACAACTGCAGCACAGGAACATGAGACCCACAGAGGGTGTAACACCATCCAGGAGCCAACACACGGAAAACAGTAGGGGAAACATTACAGATCTAATGGAGAAACAAAGACAAGAATAAACTCCTCAAATGCACACCATCCTATAAAAGGGGAAAAAAGGAAAATATCAAACACAAATTATATGAGATACCAGCAACTAACCTGCAATTAGACTTAATTACACTGAACTGAATGTTAACAGACTAAATGACGACAATAAACTCCTTACACACATACACGCCCCTCTATGCAGGGAAGAAAGGAAAATATCAAGCACAAATAGTATGAGATGACAGTGACTAATGTACATTTAGATTTAATTACGCTGAATCTCAATGGTCTAAATGCACCAATTAAAAGACAAAGAGCAGCAGACTAGATGACAAAATCCATTAATCTGTTGCCTTCAAGAGACACATCTCAAATTCACAGATAAAAATAGACTCAGAGTCAGAAAGGAAAAATGTACTAATGGTAATTTACTACTAAAAAATTTGCCAATGGCAGTAAAAAAGAAAGCAGGGTGTCAATATCAATCTATGACAAAATAGACCTCAAGGCACATGATATAACAAGAGATAAGAATGGGTATTACATACTGCTCAAGGGATCAATAGACCAAGAACTCATATAATAAACATATATGCACCCAATGAAGGACCCTCAAAGTTACTCAATCATATCATCAAAGAAATGAAATAATTATAGTAGGCGATGTCAATACACTCCTCTCAAAGAAAGACAGATCAACAGGTAATAAACTAAATAAAAATACTGAAGAGCTGAACAACAACCGACCAACTTGACCTCCTGGATATTTTCAGACCTCTTCAACCAGCAGCAAAAAATACATGGTCTTCTCCCAATCACACGGTTCATCAATGAGAATTTCAACACAACATATCAAAATTATTTTTCATTTCTTTGAGGGCAAAGAGATAAATGGCTCGGCAAGACCCACCCCTCTCTTTCTTGATCTCTGGTGATCCGGCCAGTGGGCAGCTGCTTTAGCTAGTTCTCTACCTTAACCTGTGAGCTACACTTCCTGTGGGACAGCCAACCCTGGGATCATGTCTCTAGAACTTGAGCCTCCTTAGAGAGCTGCTTCTCCACGCTGCTGGTGTGTATTGCTTGAGCCTAAGGCTGGTGAATCCTGTCATCTTGCAGTGCTTGAGTTCGATATCTCATCCAGGCTTGCTTCTCTAAGCTCCTGAGCTTCTGACTGTTGGTGACCCGCCCTGCTGTTTGCTGCCTTTGGCCAGACTCTGCCTGCATTGCCCAAGAGGAGACTTAGCTGTCTGCTTCCTTGACCTTAGATATGGCACTGTTCCACAAAAGTGAGTTGATTAACTTTCCTACAAACGTGAGCTCATGGGAGCTCTCTCTACTGCTGTGTGGACTAATTAGTTGTTATATTCCTTCATGCTGTGTGTGTGTGTGTATATATATATATCCTGGTTTTGTTTATCTAGAGAACCCTGCCAAACACAGCCCCTAATGAAAGAAAAAGGTTAATAACACAGTACTATGAGAGACTGTATTCCAACAAATTCAATAATTTGGAAGATATGAACAAATACCTAGAAAATTGCTCTTTCCCCAAATTGATGCCAATGGAAATTCAGAACTTGAACAGACCCAGAGAAAAAGAAGAAACAGGCAAGGTCATCAAGAAACTCCCAAATAAAAAAAGACCCAGTCCAGATGGCTTCACAGGAGAATTCTACCAAGCACTCAGAGAAGAGCTGACACCAATCCTACACAAACTCTTCCAGAACATAGAAAGGGACAGAAAACTTCCTAAATTATTCTATGAAGCCAGCATAACCCTGATACTAAAACCAGACAAACACCCACAAGAATCCAGAGATATAGACCCAAATCTCTCACAAACATAGATGCAAAATTTCTCAAAAAATCTTGGCCAATCGAATCCAACAACATTAAAAAAAAAAATACATCATGACCAACTAGGATTCATACCAAGATGCCATATTCCCAAAACTATTAATGTAAGTGACCCTATTAACAAGAGAAAGACAAGAACTATATGATCATATCCGTTTGTGCAGAAAAAGCATCTGTTAATATCCCAAACTGATTCCTAATAAAAACTCTCGAGAAGATAGGAATGGAAGCGAAAATCCTCAATGCAATAAAGGCGATATGTGATAAACCACTAGCCGATAGTACACTCAATGGAGAAGCTGAAAACATTTCCACTGAATGAGGGAACCCAACAAGGGTATTCCTTATTCCCATTTTTATTCAACATTGTGCTGGAAGTCATCGCGAGTACCATAAGACAACAGCAAGAAATCAAGGGAGTAAAATTGGGTAAAGAAGATGTGAAACTTTTCCCATTGGCAGATGATATGATTTTATATATTGAGAATCATAAGGTGTCCACAATAGGACTGCTAGAAAGAATAAAGGGATTTAGTAGAGAAGCAGGATACAAGATTAACAATCAGAAATCAATTGGATTCCTATATACCAGTGATGGGGATACTGAGAAAAGATATCCAGGAAGCAGTACCATTCACCATAGCTATGTAAAAGCTGAAATACCTAGAACTAACCCTAACCACAAAAACAAAAGACCTGTACAAAGAAAGCTACAGAACATGACTACAAGAAGCCAAAAGGGATCTACACAAATGGAAGCATATTCCATGTTCGTGAATCGGAAGACTCAACATTGCAAACATTTCAATATTACCTAAAGCAATCTACACATTCAATGCAGTCCTGATCCAAATTCCAGCATCATTCTTCAGAGAAATGTAAAAACTGATTACCAGCTTCAAAGGGAGGGGGGAGAAGCCAAGTGTAGCCAAAGCATTCGTCAAGAAGAACAACAAGGTGGTCTTGCACTACCTGACCTCAAAACGAACTATGCAACCACAGTTGTCAAAACAGTCTAGTCCTGGTATAGTGATAGATACACGGACCAATGGATCAGGACAGAAAACCCCGAAATAAAGACATCTGCTTACAGACAACTGATTTTTGACAAAAGCCCCCCAAAACATTAAATGGGAAGCAGATGCCCTCTTCAATATTTGGTGTTGGAAATTTTGGATATTCACCTATAGAAGAATGAAACAAGACCTATATCTCACTCTACACACACACACACACACACACACACACACACACACTCAAGATGGATCAAAGACCTAAATGTACAACCCAAAGTGGATCATCGATGAGAAAATTGGGCCAAAACTAAAAGCCCTCGCATAGGGAATACATGGGCTACCAGACTAATAAAGGTAATACACTCTGTGGAAGATAAAATAGACAAGTGGGACCTATTACAAATAAAACACTTGTTTACACGCAAAGAATTCATGAAAAGAGTAAAATCAGAGCCCACAGACTGGGAAAAGGTATTTAGTAAAGACATACTAGAAAAAGGAATAATTACTTAAATCTACATTATTTTGCAATCCTACAGCAAGAAAAACACTAATAGCCCTCTGAGAAGGTGGGCAAAGAACCTGAACAGATGATTCACAAAGGATGCCAATCAAATGGCAGATAAATGCATGATGAAAGGCTCCCCGTCGCTAGCCATCTGGGAAATGCAAGTCAAAACAACAATGAGCTACCATCTTACGCCCATAAACTGTAGCCCAATTTTTAAAAACCGACAACAACAAATGTTGGAGAGGGTGCTGAAGAAGAATATTGAAAGTACTGAGGACTGCTAATAGGATTAATAAAGCACACCTATGGCCTTTAATGTATTGAGGATTTTCCATTCTGTTCCGTTTTTATTAGGAATAGGTGCTGGATATTATCAAGTGCTTTCTACGCTGGAAGAAGTACTGCCAGAGTACTCCTGAGAGGCAAGAATGGCAAGACTTAGTCTTACATACTTTGGACATGTTGTCAGCAGAGACCACACCCTGGAGAAAGAACTTATGTTTGGTAAAGTAGCGGGATGGGGTAGGGATGAAAAACAGGAAGGTTCTAAGGACATTTATTGACACAGTGGCTTTAGCAATAGGCTCAAACATGCTGACAACTGTGAGACTATAGCAAAGCCAGGCAATGTTTAATTCTATTGTGCAGAGAGTCACTGGGGTTAGAAGTGACTTGATGGTAACTAACAACAACAACAACAACAACAACAACAACAATTTTGATAGTTTTTCCAAAACACACAAGATAATCCTGTGGACTTAATATGAAGAAATTTTAAGAAAACAGAAAACTGCACTGGTAAGTAAAAGCCCAGGAAAATATTTTTTCTTATTAGGTATTGGGGCATTTATTAAATGAATGTTTCACTACTGTCCCCTAAAGTTTATTTTTCTTTTGAAAAATAGTTTTATTGACAGTTTTCACATATCATACAACTTGTTCATTCAGTCATATTAAGAACTGTATATTCATCACCACACTGAAATCCAAAAAATTTTCTTCTTATACTCATTTGTTGTTACTTCCCAATTTGCCCCCATCTTCCCCTGCCATGCCCCTAGGTAATTATTAATCCCATATTGTCTCTATAGATTTACTTATCCTGGATTTCATATAAAGAAAGTCATACAAAACACAAAGCAAATAAACAAAACCAATAAAAATGACTAGCCAAACATAGAAGAGCCTCAATTAAAAATCAGTAAATATTAAAAACTGAAACTTAAAAATAGGTCAAAAGGGAGATCAAATGATATATATAACCCCCTCCCAGGGGGTTGGAGAACAGAAAAGTGGGTGAAGGGAGACATCGGTCAGTGTAAGCCATGAAAGAATAATAATAATTTATAAATGATCAAGGGTTCATGAGGGAGGGAGTGGCGGGGAGAGGGAAAAAATGGGGAGCTGATACCAAGGGCTCAAATAGGAAGAAAATGTTTTGAAAATAATGATGGTAACATGTGTAGAAATGTGCTTGACACAAGGGATGCACATATGGATTGTGATAAAAGCTGTACGAGCCCTCAATAAAATGATTTAAATAAAAGATAAGATATTTCATTTTAACCTAACTATATGTGCCATGACCTTACCATGTTCTCTATCTGATAGCAAGGCTATTCACACCCCTGGATTGTTTCAGAAGGGATTCACCAGAGGTGTAACCCATGTGTGCAGCTTGCAAATGGACTTTGGGCTTCCACTGTCATCCAAAACCTTCTGTAAACCGGATGTTCAGAATTTAAGCTCTGATATTATACCCTCTTTGGGATTTGGATTTTTATTATTTTCAATCCTGGGATCACGAATGCTGGTGTGCTTCTTCCATATAGACTTAGTTGATAGGCTATCACCATTTGATTTCTTCACCATACTTTTTTATAGCACCTATATTTTCAATTATCTCTTTTCATGAGGGTGAGTATCAAGTAGGGCCATATCATAAGAACTAATTGTTCTTGCAATTTAGGTGGTATCTCATTGTTGTTTTGACTTGCATTTCCCAGAGATATCACTTTAGAGATATCATTTCATTTTACGATAGAAAACATTATAATTCATCCCCTTTGGGCATAGGGTTGATAGTGTCATTCATTTAGCTACTGGTATGGAATTTCTCAACTGGTTGTTGAGAAAGGGAAATTATACAAGTATAGGCTGACTTCAGACTGCAGTACATGAATTGTTGACTGGTATAGATTAAACTCTTATGTGACTGAACACTATTTACACAAACAAGGGGTGGGAGTTGGTGGTAGCATGAAACTTTCAATAACACTCATTCAAAAATATAGAAAGAACATGCTTACCAGACAAATACTTTCCATAGAAAGCACGAAGGGCATTAAAATAATAAATATATGATAGTCCTGGGCCACCATTCATTGGGCACCCTCAAAGCAAGAGATCTGAATCACAGTCCAAAGATCACCAATTACATAACCTTGACTATTAAAAAAAAACACTTATACACATCAAGACATCATCAAAAGAAGTAAAACAAGAGCTCATGGATTGGGAAAAAGTCTTTAGCAATGACACAACAGACAAGGGACTAATTACTACAATATACAACCTTCTGCTACACTTCAATAAGAAAGAACAAACAATCCAATAAACAGGTGGGCAAAGGACATGAATAGGCAGTTCCTAATGGACGACACTCAAATGGCTCACAAACATATGAGGGAATGCTCATGATCACTGGCCACCTGAGAAATGCACATCAAAACCAAGATGAGATGCCACTTTACAGCCACAATGATAGAAACATTAAGAAAAACAGAGAACAACAAATGCTACAGAGCATGTGGAGAAACTGGAGCTCTCATACACTGCTGATAGGACTGCAAACATGCATAAGCACTGTGGGAAGGGGTATGGAGCTGTCTGAAGCAACTCGGAATAGAAAGATCATGTGATCCAGCAATATCTCTGTTGGTCATGTACTCCAAAGAAACAAGTGAAAGCGCATGGGTAGACATATGATCCCTCCTGTTGATAGAGATACAAGGCACAAATGCAAGAACCTGGGAACAATCCAAATTCCCATCAGCTGATGAGCAGATCAAGGAAGTAAGTACCTACACACTATGGAATCATATGCATTCCTAAAAAAGGGTGTTCAGATCAGGAAATACCTCATCACATGGAAGGGTCTGGAAACCATTACGCTGAGTGAAGGTAGTTGATCAGAAAAGGGCAAATATTGTCTGAGTCCACTCCTATAAGGCTAAACACCAAGACGAAGGCAAACGTCTGCTCTCAGGTCATGTGATCTCCTAAGCCCGTTTCCTAAGCAATGGTGTAGAGAGCCTGCCTAGTGCCCATGAACCATATATTACCCCCTTTATATGTACATCTTAAAAGGCTAAGGAATTTGCTGAGGAATTTTTTCCCATCAAGACAATGCACTTGCTCATTATTGAAGTGTAGCAAGGGCTGTCTTTTGAGAATTTCATTGAGAAACCTTTCATTGATAAACTCTATCTCCAATCTGGCCCTCCCCTGCCCCAACACACACACACACACACACACACACACACACACACACAGCCCTGGTCTTTCTCCTTATAATGTTTTTGTTCCAAACACTCAAAGGCTAGTTATTTTCATTTGAATTCCCGAAGAATGCAAAAATTGCTGTTTTGACGTCGTTTATATTAAAGAGCATAAAATTATTTGCGGGGGAAGGCCTAGAGAAAGGAAAATGTTGCCTTCAGAAGTGCTTAGATGCAGGTGGAGGATTAGTCTGAGAAACCAAGTGCACATTTTGATATATTGGTTAAGGAATTCACATAGTTTATACATATGGGATATTTTGGTTAATGCGAGTTTCATGTATTTTGACTATGTTGGCAGGAGAAACTGGTTTCTGGAGAAGGACATCAGGCTTGGTAAAGTAGAGGGGAAAGAGGAAGACACTTAACTAGGTGGATTGACGGAGTGGCTGCAATAATTACCTGAAACAGGACAAGTGTGAGTATTCATTCTGTGGGCACAGGGTTGCTAGGGGTTGACACTGACCCCACGACACGTACCACTTCACAACGGGAACAACGTGATCCTGTAGCAGTATGTTTAACTTAATCTTATATGACATGTGTAAATTTAAAAAGGGATAACGTATTATCTTTTGCAGCCCTTTTTACAAATGGACGCTGAGAACACCACACCCCTCAGTCATCTGTTGGGACTTCAGGGAACTTGAGACCCTTTCTGATTGTAAAGATGGCACAGGACTTCACCCAGCCAGCATTTCATTCTGTGGTACATGGGTCCCTGTGAGTCTGAGCCAATTTGGTGGCAACTAAAAACAAGTAAACCTTTCCCGAATCATTTGCCCCTCCTCCCTGATGGTCCATTTCAGCACGCCATCTTCTCAGTTGACCACCTGTCCTTCTGTGTGGGAGAGTACCCATCACTGCTGTTTTCAGTTACCAAGTCCTTGTTGGGACTGTAAGGTTCAGGGATGACTTGGCTACCTTGAGTCACCCTTGTGGTCAATAACAATTCATGCCTGGGACAAGACCTTTTGTAGAGTAGAGAGTGTGAGAAGAGAGGTCTTGGAGGAGAAGAAAGGGAGGGGGAAAAACAGCCTCAGAAATTGAGGGTGGGGCTCCAGGATAACCTGGATTCTTTCCAATTTTGCCACAGCAATTTAGTGCCTTCCAGAGTAAGCAGATGTCTCAGACCAAAGACAGGAGGTTTGGGCACAGGTTGTGTATCAAACACCGATTCCTTCCCTGAGCCCCTGAGCCCGAAACTGTTCATCCTTCCTCTATGGATAGTGCTTGGAGGAAGAAGCAATAAATATAGCTTCCAAAGGTAATTGGCTTTTTCCTCTGCAGAATTTCCTTTTTAAGGCAGCATGCTATAATTGGAAGGCCACAAACGCTGGCCTGTGAAGAGAAAGGTACCAAAAAGGGTGTTTTGGTCTCTAGTTGTTGGGCCTTGTCATTAATCTATTATGCTTTGGCTAGATCTGTCTTCTGTTAAGTCTTGCTGAACACACAGCAGGAGCCAGCTGTTCTAGAACCATCCGAAGTTTTCATCACCTACTAAACAGAGTCTGAACTCTGAAGTCCAAATACTTCCTGGGTAACCCCAGCATAGCAGACCACTGGCTTCCCTCTCTGCTACCCACCCTCACATTAAAATAAATAAATAAAACCAGAAGCAAGTTCATGTTCATCTATTTAAATCCCATGTGAGCCAGAGCACTGTGCTTCATAAGGCTAAGGAGCTTTTGGGTGGACTTGAAGCTCCAACATTTGGTTAGAAGTGAGCATGTTTATCATTTGTCCTATCTAATGACCTCATCCCTGTGCACATCTTCCTGGGATTTATCCTTGTCCTCTGATACAGTTTCTGAAACAGAAAGCTTGAGGCACATGCTGTCTGTTGACCATCCTTCCTTTTTCCCCCCTGCTGAACTCTTACTTATCTTTTAAGAATGAATTAGAATGTTCTTTCAAAAAGCCTCCGCTACGTTTATTCCATTAAAATAGTTCCTGTGTGTTTCATGAAACTAAAAAGAAAAAAAACTAAAAAGAAAACAAAATGAAATTCACTGCCATCAAATTGATGCTGATTCCTGTGGACTTCCAAGGCTGTAATGTTTATGGGAGTAGAAAGCCCAGCCATTCCATCAACCTTAAAGATTGCAGCCCAACTCATAACCACTACACCACCAGGACTCCGTGTGTATCATGACCAACCAGGTAATTAGCCACAATAAGGAAGAACAGAAGAAACAACTGGATTGAGATAGTTTCTTTGTGAGTCCAGAATATACAAACCTAAAATATAAACTTTAGCCCTCGCTGGGGTTATCTGTCACAGAGTCAGCCCTTTACTCATAGCAACCCCATGTGCAACAGAATCAAACATCCTGCATGATTCTCACACTTAATATGTTTGAGTCCATTGTTGCAACCACTATGTCAATCCATCTCATCTAAGGTCTTCTTCTTTGGTCTCATCTATAGTCTTCCTCAGACTGTAATCCTCAAACTGACATCTTTGCTTTATAATATATATATGTTTTTTTAGCACTTTATAATATTTTAAAGAGGTCTTGTGCAGCAGGACATTTCAAGTCTGTCTTGAAGTACAGTGCTGTATGTGATAGGATAATATCCGTATACTAGTTAACACAATTGTTATCCAAATTTGCACACCTAAACTAAAGCCAATCATGAAGAAATGGAAGATCCTACAAACTTCATCAGTCTGGAATTGACCTAACATCAAACAATTGATCTATCAAGATGCATTAGTCATTGGAATGAGAAAGTTTGAAACAGAGGCAGGATCAATAATTGGAAAATATGATCCTTGATGACAGAAATTTACCTGGAGATCACATAATGGAATTTTGCAACACCAACGACTTTTTCCTCACAAATATCTTTTTCCAACAACATAAATGGCAACTCTACATGTGAATCTTGGTAGATGGGTTGCACAGGCTTCAAATAGATTGTATCTGTGGGAATAGATGTTAGAGAAGCTCAAGATCATCAGCCAAAACAAGGTCAAAGGCTGACTGTGGAACAAGATATCAATTGTTCAAATGCAAGTCATGTTAGGTGGGGTTTGCTAGAGAAGCAAACCCAGTGACACGTGTATGTGTTTGTATACAGTATCTGTGCTTTTTTAACCCATTCAGAAAGGCCTACCCATGTGTATGTGTCTGAATACAGTATCTGCACTTTTTTAACCCATTCAGAGGCCTATCCATGTGTATGTGTCTGAATACAGTATCTGCACTTTTTAACCCATTCAGAGAGGCCTATCCATGTGTATGTGTTTGTATATAGTATCTGCACTTTTTTTAGCCCATTCAGAGAAGCCTATATATCCACATACTTCTTCCCACACCTCCTTGTCTCCAATTTTTCAATCATTCTCCCTCCAAGTCCTTGACCATTCCGCCAAGTTATTGATCATATTCCATAAATCAGTATGCAGCTGTACATAGTCATTTCTTCTTCTGAACGAAACTGAACAACCAGCTTTATTGCTCAACATTATGCACATTGTGAGGATCTTTTCAACATTGTTTTTCAAGGGAGTTCAGGAAAGGGCTATAGTGCTGCTACTGTTCACTGTTGAGTGGTACCCACATATCATGCAAAGACATCAGTGAAACAACCATGAGATTTCTATTCTTCAATCAAGTGATCATAAGGAACTCCTCAGATGTTGTAATAATAAGTCTAAAGTCATTCATACTTATTTACGAGGTTCAATCTGCATAATGTCTTTGGTGTAATGGATTACTGTGTCATTTTGTTGAAGAGAAAGGAGAGTAAGGTCCCTGCACTATAAAGTATGGCATAGTCCTGGAGAGTTGACTAATCCTGAGAGAGCGTTGTAAAACTGTGTTGTTGCCCTTGCCAGCTGAAGGAAAACTGCTTCTGGTGGTCCTCTGACACTGAAATTGAGAAAAAAAAAGCATTGGCCAGATCAATAGCTGCATCTCAGGAGAGGTATTCATGTGACAAAATGACAAAGTAATATCTGGAACAATGCTGCAATTGGAATCACCACCTGGTTAAATTTATGATAATCCACTGCCATTTGCCAAGATCCATCTGATTTTTGCACAGGCCAAATAGGCACATTAAATGGGGGTGTGGTGGCAATCACCACCCTTGCATCCTTCAAGTCCTTGATGGTAGCAGTAATCTTTGCAATCTCTCCAGGGATGTGGTATTGCTTTTTGTTTACTACTTTCCCAAGTAGAGGCAGTTGGCTTTTTCTGCACTAATAGCCCTTACTCCACACTTCAGAGATCCAACATGATGTTCTCCCAGCAAATGCATTCTGGAATTAGGAAATTACTGCAGGATGGGCTTGGGAGCCAATGGGCCCACTATGAGATGAACCTGAGCTAAGGCTTCACATTAATAACTTGACCTTCATAGGCTCCCATTGGCTTTCAAACATTTTGGGTCTCCTGGAATTAATGTCATTTCAGAGCCATTGTCCAGTAATCCCCCAAACATTTGATCATTTCCCTTTCCCCAATGAACAAACACTCTTTGGGGGGAAACACGGAGAAAGACTAACAATATAAATCTTTGGTAGTATAGTCAGATCCTTCCTCAAAGGGGTCTGGCCTCTCCTTCATTCAAGGAATTGTAGGTCTGTAAACTGGCTCCAATCTGGGAAGTGATTGAGGGCTCATGAATCTCTATGCTTGCAATTAAAGTCAGATTGTCCTTCACCTGATCTAGAATTTTTCTGCTTGTATAGGTCAAGTAAAAATTTAGTAGTCTTCCCATCTATTTCATTCCTAGGGACACCTTGCCTCAGTAGCCAACTCCATAGGCTATTCTGATTACTGCTTTGATTCTGCTGTTCATTGCAGTACCCTCACCTACCTTGTCTTTGTCAATTGAGGGCTGCTGCTTGGCCCCTAACCCCAGGAAACCCAATCAGCCCTATTTCAGGCACTCATTTTGTGAGTCTATGAGTCTATCCTGATAAATCCACTCTAATATCCACCCTGCCTTTGGACACCTTCTTTTATAGTATACCAAGGTAGGTCTAGTACTTCAACTTGACAGTGCAGCCCATCTTGAAAACTATGCTTCAGCAACCAACCAAACTATTATGCCGTCTCCTAACCTGTCCAGCAGAAACATTGAATGAAGAATCTGTACTTAGTGGAACCGTATCAATCAGCTCATACTGATCCAAGCTTATGTTCCTTGCACCATTATCCCACTCCTTTAATAACCATTCCCACACATAGTTTCCAGGTTTTTATCTGTAAATACTAGAAAATGCCAATGGTGCTTTAGGAGTATAGCAAATTTTTCCTGGGTCACCATTTGGGCCTCGCTTTTTGGAACTCAGTTTGACTTTTGTTTATTTATAGGTCTAAAGGTAACAATGGGTAGGGAAGGTGTTTCCTGGGAACCTGCAGCAGTCGTTTGTCAAGCATTGTCTCAGGCAATGTTCCAGATACAGCCCAGGTGCCATATCATCATGCATATCTGGTCTAATCCCCTCAAGTGTGGGTGATGGGAAAAATGGTTTCACTGATAGAAGGGTTAGTGATAGTGGCTGGAGTGGTTCAATGGGATTGAGAGGCTTAATATATCCATCTTCTAGATTATTGGTTCATACATACCCACCCCAAATTCCAGGGTCCCATTTCTTTTCAATTAATGCTCTTATTCTAATATCAGACATATTTCTAGGTTGAGAATTAAGCCAGCGTTGTAGTTCAACTAGTCAAAAGATAAGACTCTGGGTTTGGTTTTTAGCAACATCAGTTCAACAACTAGAAGAGATAAAGCATTTTTCATGGATCAAGTAGAAGCTTTGAAGTCATTTATTCTTCATTTGAGCTGAGCTTTAAAAACTTGGAGTTTATTTGTTTCCTTTAAAAGTTTGTTTTTTTTGGTAAGATATACTAATCAACCAGTTCCTTTATACTTATCCTGCCAAAGTTTTAGAAAGATTTCAAACATGAAATCACCCAGAGTTTCAATTCTCAGCAACACTTCATCTATCAGTGGTGTTATATTTGGCATAACCCATGGATTAGCCCCATGGATTAACAGTGCCTTCTTTACTAATAGTGACAGACTTATCTGTATGTAAAGAGATAAAATCTAAGTTATTAGTGACTATAGGTCTAATTAGACCTCAGAATCAATTTAGAATATTCATCTTTATGATTTTGTTTCTCTAGACCCCACTCCCAATACTAAATGTTTTAGGTAGGTTCTCTAGAGAAGCAAAACCAGGGACAATTTATATAGGGAGAGTTTGGAAGGGTAGCTCAAGAAGACAAGATCAATTGATTTAATGAAACATACAAAGACCTGGAGTTAGAAAACCAAAAGAGATGAGCCCTCTCAGTATATCCCAAGATGAAAGAACTGAAGACAAGTTTCAAGTCTGGAGATCCAATATTGAGGGATTTCTATGGGCAAAATCCCCTCCTGTCTGTCCGTTTGTCATACTGTGGTGGTTTGCATGTTGCTGTGATGCTAGAAGCCATGTCCCCAATATTTCAAATAGCAGCAGGCTCACCCAAGGTAAACAGGCTTCATCAGAACTGAGCAGACTACTGGAAAACCTCGTGAATAGCTGTGGAACATTGTCAGCTACAATACACCGGAAGAGGAGCTCCTCACATTGGAAGGCACTCAAGCTACTGACGAAGACCTGTCTTTTAAATCTAGAGTTGATCATAATAAAATGAATGGAGTAGATCTTCTGGACCTTTACTTGCTGATGAGGTATGACTCAAAATGAGAATAAATAACTGGAAAATATTATTAATAATCAGAACATGGAATGCTTGAAGTATGAATTTACAAAAAGCAGGAATCATCAAAAATTAAATTAAGCACCTAAAGATCAATATCCTAGCCTTAGTGGGCTGAAATGGATGTGTGTTGGTCATTTTTAATCAGAGAATCGTATGATTTACTAGGCCAGCAATGACTAATTCAAAAGGAATGGTATCATATCATCAAAAACAACATTTCAGGATCGATCTTTAAGTGCAATGCTGTTTTTGATAGGATATGAACACATATACAAAGAAACGCAGTCAACACAAATATCACTCAAATGTATGCACTAACCACTAAAGCCAGTGATTGAGAAATTAAAGACTTCTGCCAACATCTTCAGTTAGAAATTGATCAATTAAAAAAATCAGCATACCTGGATAATTATTGGCAATTAGAATGCAAAATTGGACATTTATGAGGAAGAACAGTATTGGAAAATGCAGCCTAGGTGATAGAAATGAAGCTAGAGAACATATGATACAATTTTGCAAGACTGATGACTTCTTCATTGCAAATACCCTTTTTTCAACAGCATAAACAGTGCCTGTACATATGGACCTTTCCATGTGGATCACACAGGAATGAAACTGACTAGATCTGTGGGAAGGGACAATGGTGAAGCTCAATATTATCAGCCAAAATGAGGCCAGGGGCTGACAGTGCAATAGATCATCAGTTACTCATATGTAAATTCAGGCTGAAGTTGGAAATTACTTTAAAAAGTTGACGAGAACCAAAACGCAATCTTGAGTAAATCCCACCTGAATTTAGAGAACACAAGCGCACATTCGATACAGTGGACACTGACACTGACCTGATGAATTGTGGGATTACATCAAGAACATCGTATATGAAGAAAGCAACAGGTTACTATAAAGACAAGAAAGATAGAAAGAATCATTGGTGATGTCAAAAGGGACCCTGAAACCCTACTGAGTAACTTAAAGCAAATGGAAGAAATGATCAAATACAAAAGCTGAACAAAAAATATCAAAGGGCTTCTAGAAAAGACAGAATAAAACATTATAAAGAAATGTAAAAAGACTTGGATTTAGAAATCCAGAAAGGAACAATATGCTCAGTATATATCAAGATGGAAGGCCTACAGAAGAAACTCAAGCCTCATATTTCAATGGTGAAGGATACCATGAGCAAAATATTGAATGCGACAGGAAGCATTTAAAGAGGATGGAAAGAGTGAGGGAGAAAGGGGGAACAGATTACAAGGTCTACATATAAGCTCCTCCCTGGGGGACGGACAGCAGAGAAGTGGGTGAGGGGAGACATCGGATGGTGTAAGATATGACAAAATAATAATAATTTATAAATTACCAAGGGTTCGTGAGGGAGAGGGGAACGGGGAGGGAGGGGAAAAATGAGGAGCTGATACCAAAGGCTCAAGTAGAAAGCAGATGTTTTGAGGATGATGTCAACATATGTACAAATGTGCTTGACAAAATTGATGTATGTGTGGATTGTGATAAGAGCTGTATGAGCCCCTAATAAAATGATTTTAAAAAAATGATGGAAAGAATAGTCACTTTACAAAAAAGAACATTCAATCTTTTCAAGAGGTAGCATATGATCAAGAACCAATGGTACTGAAAGAAGAATTCCAAGTTACACTGAAGGTATTCGCCAAAACTGAAGCTCCAGGAATTGATGGAATACCAATGGAAATGTTTCAACAAGCCGATGAAGCACTGGAAGCACTCAGTTCGTTGTCTCTGCCAAGAAATTGGGAAGACAGGGACCTGACAAACCAACCAGAAGAGATACACACTTGTGCCCATTCCAAAGAAAGGTGAGCCAACAAAATGTGTCAATTATTGAACAATATCATTGCTATCACATGCAAGTAAAATCATGTTGAAGATAACTCAAATACAGCTGCAACCAGGCCAACCAAAGTCACTGACATAAGTGGATGCCACTCACAGCCACCCATAAGACAGGGCCCCTGTGAGTTTCTGAGACTGTTTATGGGGATAGAAAGCCTCATCTTTCTTCCTCAGAGAAATCTTGCAGTTTCAAACTGTTGACCTAGAGGATTACTGCCCAATGCATAACCACTATGCCTACATAGGGTTCCCTACAGGGGCAACAGTACACAGTAAAGGAGCTAGTCAAAGTTCAAGCTAGATTCAGAAGATTTGGAGCCAGGGATTTCATTGCTGACGTCAGGTTCAATGAAGGCAGTGAGTATCTGCAAGATATTGGTTGAAAGCAGAGAAAGAAAGATGTTTGCTTGTGTTTTATTGACAATGCAAAGACTTTTGACTCTGGGTCATAACAAACTATGGGTAACATTGAGCAGAATGGTGTTATATCTTAATATTCTCTACTTGATCTCTAGGTTCTAATATCTATTGCAATGGCTACAAATAGCTCACAGACAAAAATTCACAATTCAAGGGTTTATTAAGTGGGTTAGCTGGGTAGACTAGAGAAACAAATCCATAGACACTCATATGTGTATAAGAAAGAGCTTTATGTACAAGAGCAGTTGAATATTGAGAACGCATTCCAGCCCAGTCCCGATCAAGTCCATAATTCCGCTATTAGCCCATGTGTCCCATATCAATCTATAAAGTCCTCTTCAGACTCATGAAACACATGCAATGATGCTGAATGCAGGAAGATCACAGGCCAGTGGGTGGGAAGTCTTTTGGAACCAATGGTGTTGTAAGCAGCTCAGTGTTGACAGGGGACTCCATGTGGCTTCTCTGGCTCCAGAAGGCTGGATCCATCAGCCTCTCTCCTTGTGTGTTCTCCACAGTAATGTCTCTCAGGCAGTGAGCAGAGCCAGAGTGCATCTCCTGCCTCCAAGGAGGAATTACAGGAGTTCCCAGAATCCTCAGGAGAAGGCCATGCCCACACAGAGGCTTCATTGGCTATACCCTGATCGACAGGCTGGACTCCACCCCTACACTCAATTCTCAAATTGACACCAGATTATGTGACGACCACATTAGTGAAGTTAACAATTTGTAATATCAGTTGCTCAGAGCAGTTGTTTATCAGAATACATTACAAAAGTTTAAGCCTGCTAGTAAATGCATAAAGGGGCATACTACTGTGCAGTAAGCCTTAACCCAAAGGGATTCATCTCAAGCTTCATGGGTCTGCAAACCCAGCTCCCTGAATTAAGTGCCCAGAGACACCCCATCCCAGTAAGACTCAGTCAAAAGGCACTCAGTTTCACTTCTATAGGTTATCAAGTCCAACTCACCCAATTAATTGGCCAGAGGCACCCCACTCCACAAGCCAGTCTCCTGTACAAAATCCCTCATCTTGATCCCTGGGTTGGGAAGTTCATCAGTGCTCTGTTCAATACTCTGGTTCCTGGTTCTGCTGCTGCTCCTCGGATGTAGCTGTCATCTGGATCCAGGAGGTTCACAATGCAAAGATTTTGGGTCCAGAGGATTCCCTCTACTTCTGGATCTTTGTAATGAGTTCCCTCTTACTGCTTTCTCATTTTATATACAGCAGTATATAGCACTCCAGGGAATCGTGTTCAAAATTACTCACACATGAATCCTATCAGTATCTTCCTCTGACTTCTTACCAGACCCAGGCGGAGAAAAGCCTTTGAATGGGACTTTGGTTAGAAGAGCCCCATTAAATCATTCTCTACATCGGGCGATAACATTGAGAACAGGGATTCCACAGTTCTTCATTGTGTTACATAGAGCAAGAGACAGCCATTCGAACAAGAACAAAGCGATGTTGCATGGTTTAAAATGAGGAAAAGTGTGTATCAGTGTTGCATCCTCTCACCATCTTTACTCAATATGTACGCTGCCAAATCACCTGAGAAGGTGGACTATAGGAAGAGGAGCACAGTTAACTCGACATCATGAACCCCCTTCAATTTACAGATAACACAACCTTGCTTGTTGAAAGCACGGAGGACTTGAAGCACTGATAAAGATCAGAGATTTCAATGTTCATTATAGATTAAAATTTTTTTATAGCTTTACAATAGATACCTTCATGATAAAATTTAATGATTCAAGGATTTAATTTTGCTTCGACTCAAAATTAAGGCTCACGTAAGCAGTGCTTAAGCAATCAAAGGGTGCATTGCACTGAAACTCTGCTGCACAAACACCTTTATAAAGCGCAGAAGAACAAGGATGTCACTTTGAAGACTAACGTGCACCTAACTCAAGTCATGGTATTTTGGGGGATTGAGGGTCAGGAATTGGGTTTATCTTTATATGTTTCCAAGTACTTCATCAATTGTTTCCATATTATTTATTATGCAACTTTTTTCCCATGGCCATGCGATTCCACTCCCCTGCCCCTCTCTCTGAGTCTACCCAGCAGCAGCCTGCTCATTGGTTTCTTTCTTTTTTTGATAATGAAATTTATTTATTTATTTTTTAAAGTTTATTTTATCTACTTTTAAATAGTTTTATTAGGGCATCATACAACTCTTATCACAATCTATACATACATCAACTGTGTAAAGTACATTTGTACAATCATCGCCCTCATCATTCTCAAAACATTTGCTCTCCACTTAAGCCCATGGCATCAGGTCCTCATTTTTTCCCCTCCCTCCCTACTCTTCCCTCCCTCATGAACCCTAGGTAATTTATAAATTATTATTTTGCCATATCTTGCCTTGCCCGATGTCTCCCTTCACCCACTTTTTTGTTGTCCATCCCCCAGGGAGGAGGTCACATGCACATCCTTGTAATTGGTCCCCCCTTTCCAACCCCCTCCCTCTATACTCCCAGTATCGCCACTCACACCACTGGTCCTGAAGG
>NW_022103912.1:3213523-3223378 GCF_000313985.2 Echinops telfairi
TCCCTTGTCCCTGGGTTTCTTAACACCACTACCTTTCCCCCCACTTCCCCCTCTCCCATGTCCCCCCAGAACTGTCGGTCTCGTTGTTTTCGCCTCTAGATTTTTCATCCAGCCTTTCTTATTTAGACAGACCTCTGGAGATAATAACTTGCACAAAAACAAGACAGAGAAAAGCCAAGCAACAATATACAACAAAACAACAACAAACCAATGACAAAAAACAAAATGAAATACAAGAAAGAAAAGCTTGTAGTTAGTTCAAGGACTGTTTGTTGGCCTTTAGGAGTGTTTTCCAGTCCATTCTCTTGGGGCACCACGCCCTGGCCCCAAAGTCCAACTTCAGCATTCCCTCGGGACCTCACCGCTCCGTTCCCTTCCTGTTCTGTTGCACCCACTTAGTGTTTTGCCTCAGTGTGGTGGGATCAGATCGGGCGCAATTCCCACACGGTGTCTCCAGTGTTGTTCCCTGTAGGGCTATGGGTCAGTGAGGGGCGTCATGTCTCATAGTGGGGCTGGCCATGTGGTCCTCTCTGTGGACTGGCTGCTCTAATTGGGAACATCATCCTCATGGCCTGGTGGGCCAGGATGTGCTCCACTCTCTCCTCCTCCCACTTCATCTGCTCCCGTGTGCTCTGATCAGATAGGTACCTCTCCCGGAGCTGCAGATTCAATGCTGTCCTTTGAAATAAATTCTTCTGGGGGGCAGGTGTCCCAGTAGTAGTTGGGATTGGGGCCGGCCCCCCAGACCTCTCCACTGGTTCCCTACTCCACGCCAGCATGTTGGTGATGCCACTTTTTTGGGTGACATTTTTACATTTTCTTTTTGTTTTATGAAGATTTATTTGTGTTGGTAATGTTTAAATCTTAGTCCAAGGTCATCCATCCAGCTAGCTTTCAGTAGGAAGTGATGGCATAATTGTGATCATTACAAATCCTTCAGTTCTCCAAATATGAAGTCTTAGATCCTATTCTAAAATTAAAGCAAATAGACATTTGAGTAAATCATTAATTATTCAAAGCTCTAAACATTCTCTGGAAATATGGTTAAAGATTATTTCAACCAGATAGTACACTTTCTTATATTTATTTTAAATTTTTGTTTTATACATAATTTTATTGGGGGCTCTTACAGCTGTTATAACAATCCATACAACAATTGTACCAAGCACATTTGTACATATGTTGCCATTATCATTTTCAAAACATTTTCTTTCTATTGGAACCCTTGGTATCTGTTCCCCCTTTTCCCCTCATTCCCACACCCTCCCGCCCTCTCATACTTGTGAACCCTTGATATTAAATTTATTATTTTTATATCTTACGCTGTTCATTGTTTCCCTTCATCCACATTTCTGTTGTTCGTACCCCTCAGTGAGGGTGAGGGTGGTGTCAAATCCTTTTACTGTGTCTATTGATATTATCATATAGCTCTTATCTTTTTCTTATCCATGTGGTGAAATAACGTTGATAGACTTTCGGATGTTGAACTATCATTGCATCCCTGGGAATGAATTCCATTTGGTTATGGTGAATTATTCATTTTATAAACTTTTGTATTCTACTGGCCAGTAGTTTGTTAAGGATTTTTGCATCGATGTTCATTCAAGATATCAGTCTGTGATTATCAATTCTTGTGGGATCCTTGCCCGCTTTAGGTATCAGTGTTATACTAGCTTCTAGAAAGAGTTAGGGAGTTTACCATCTTTTTCTATGCTCTGGCAAAAGAAAATGTACAACTATCATTATTTGCAGATGATATGATTTTTATATATGGAAAATACCAAAAGCTCCACAAGAGAAGTGCTGGAAGTGAAGAATATGACAGAGTAACAGGATACAAGTGCAACAAACAGAAGTCTATCAGATTGCTATATACATTGGGATAGTGTCTTGGTTAGAACTGACATCTTTACTATATTGAGTCTTCTAATCCATGAGCACGGAATATTCTTCCATTTGTTGAGGTCACTCTTGGTTTCTTATAATAGTGTTCTGTAGTTTTCCCCATACATATCTTTTGTATTTTTAGTCAGGTATATCCCTAGATATTTCAATTTGTGCTGGGCTATTGTGAAGGGTACTACCTTTTTGATCCCCTCTTCCATGGTCTTATCTGATGTGTATAGGAGTCTGATAGACTTCTGTTTGTCGATCTTGTATCCTGCCACTCTGCCATATTCTTCTATTGCTTCCAGTACTCCCTTTTTTGAACTTTTGGAATTTTCCATATATAAAACCATATAATCTGCAAATAACGATAGTTTCACCTCTTCCTTCCCCAGATGAATACATTTGATGCCTTTTCTTTGCCTTATGTTGTTAGCTAGGACCTCCAGTATGATATTAAATAAGAGTGGGGACAAGGGTCATCCTTGTCTGGTCCCTTTTTTCAGTGGAATTGTTTTTTGTCTTTTCTCCATTGACTACCATGTTGGCTGTTGGTTTTCCATATGTACCTTGTATAATATTGAGGAATTTTCCTTTCATTCCTATCTTCTTGAGTGTCTTAAGCAGGACTTGGTATTGGATGCTGTTGAATGCCGTTTCCACATCTATCATTATTATTGTGTGGTTCTTATAGTTTTTCATGTCAATGTGACGAATAATACTAATGGTCCTTTGTATGTTGAACCATCCCTGTATCCCTGGTATGAATCCCACTTGGTCATGGTGAATTATTTGTTCTATAAACTTTTGTATTTTATTGGCCAATACTTTGTTAAGGATTTTTGCATCAATGTTCATAGGGATATTGGTCTGTAGTTCTCAATTCTTGTGGGCTCCTTGTCCCCTTTACGTATCAGAGTTATACTGGCTTCATCGAAAGAGTTAGGGAGTTTTCCATCTTCTGGTTCTTCTATGTATGTAACTAGGTTCAGGAAAATTTTATTTATAATAGTTATAAGAGTACATGGCCCTTATCAAACTCATAAAAGACAAGGCTCCTGCATGCTTTCCTACCCAACTCAGCATATAATATGCCACATAAGAGTTCAAAAAGCAAAGGGAGAGGTAGAAGAGGATGGAAAGAAAATCAGATCTGGAAAGCTTAGTGAAAGAAATAAAAGAAACTTTTTAAAAAGATGGATTATTTTAGCTTTCAGCATATTGGGAGTTATACATACATCAATAATAGGAAATTAATTGTTTTTTTTCTTGTTGAAACTCTCTAGTAAGTTAAAAATAATTTTATAATTACTCATTTAACCTCGATTATGTTTTCTACCTTAAACTCCATTTTCTCTGACTTATATAACTACATTAATTTCTGGTCATTAATATTTGCAATATATATGAAAAGATCGACATTAAAATAAACCAGAGAAAAAAACTTCATCAAGAAAAAGCAGGAAATATTAAAAGCTAGAACAAGTTCAAAATGGGTCAAAGGGAGATCAAATGATCAGGCATTACATTTTAATCTAATTACATCTGCCATAATCTAGTTTACAATCATCTAGGTCTGATAGCAAGGTTATTCACATCCCTTGACTATGGTCAGAGAGGATTCACCAGACTTAGTCCATGTGTGGACCCTGCAAATGGATGATGGGTTCTCACTGCTTTCCATATCCCTCTGCAAATTGAATGTTCACAATTTAAGTTCTGATACCACTCTTTTCTTCTAATAAAATTTGGATTTTATTATTTATCAGCCTTGGATAACACAGGCTGGTGTGCTTCTTCCACACCAACTTAATTGACACCTTACAGAATGGCTGCTTGTAAGCATACAAGATGCGAAGGCATCAGACACTATTTTGGGGGTGGTTGCTGGGCACCCTTTGATTTATTCACCACACTTTGCTGTAGCACCCATATCTTCAGTGATCGCTTCACGAGGGTGAGTATAGAACAGGGGAATGTCATAAGAATTAATTGTTCTTAATTTGGGGCCAGAATGTGAGCCCCAAATCCATTTACTTTTTTGTTTTATGTATGTCTATGGTTTACATTACAGGCTCATTATCATTTTTTGACAGAGAACATTATCAATTATCCCCCTGGGGCATAAAGTAATTATATTGATAGTGTCATTAGTTTATCCAATGGTATGCAATTTAACATACTATTGAGAAAAGGAAGTTATATAAGTATAGATTGGCTCTGAACATCAGTCCATGAATTGTTGATTTGTACAGATTAAACTCTTAAATGATTGACCAGTATTTATATTGACCATTGGCATTGGTGTTAAGGGAAATTTTACAGTGACATCCATTCGTAAGGTCAAAGCCACACCTATCAGATTAATACATGTTATACGAAAGCAAGTAGGGCATTAAAATAGTAACTATTTTGTGGTTCTGACCCACCTGTCATTGACCACCACAGCCTGGGCTTGGGGGGAGGAGTGGGGGAGGGGGACAGATGACTCATCTATTTCTTCACACACCAAAGATTTTCAGTGTTAAGTCCAAGAGTTACAGGTACGTTTGAGGTAAAGTCCACTTCATTCAGTGGGATTTCCACATTGAGCCCTTCTGGTGTGTCCTATGAAGGAAGCCATGATCCCTGAAAGGATAGAGACTAACTACAGTGATGGTTCATAGCAAATAGCCTGGCTCGCCAAGGCGAGATAGAAACCAGGTCAAAAGTGTCTAACTGGGAACATAGTACAGTGAACCCTCGTTTATCGCGGTTAATCGGTTCTAGACCCTACCATGATAAATGAAATCCCGCGAAGTAGGATTCCTTATTTGTAAATCAAATATTTTCGTAGTTAGAGCATAGAGGACATGAAAAAACACCCTTTAGTCACCATTACACTCGTATTACCCAATTTATTAAATGAAAAAGGGAAAATACAGTAAAACATTTTGGACGTTACAATGATCATTTATTATTTATTATATTATTTATGGCATCAAGCGTGTACAGTATGAGCCAATCAGTGGCAGTAATGACAGAGCATGCGCTGTTACGCAAAAACCGCGATAGAGTGAAGCCGCGGAAGTCGAAGTGCGAAGTGGCGAGGGTTCACTGTACTGGAATTTTTGCCTACTTGGGTTCTATATGTTAAGCATCTAAATGTTTTGAGCACGGTGATGGCAACAAATGTACAAATGTGTTTTACACAATGTATGTATGTATGTATTGTCATAAGTTGTACAAACCCCAATAAAATGATTTTAAAAATACATATTTTTTAAAAGTTAAGCTTCTATAGTGTTAAACATCCCTTCCCGATGGGAAGTTGCTCCTCCCCGTTTACCCAACGGAGGTATAAATGCCTCTTCCAAAACAGATACTCACCTACCCCCATCAACTTGACTTTCCAGTAAGCGTCCCTTATCACACTAAAGTTTATTTAGGGTGACCTTATCTAAATGCTGCCTGGCAGCGTATGGATGAGCGCCCTTTCCCTCCTTCTTGAAGGAGTGACCCCAACTGAGGTGAAGTCTCTTCTATCCAGGTGGTTCTTAAGATGTGCATATAAAAGTAGTGTCTGGGGTCTTAAAGGCTTTTTTCCAAACAAGCTATCTAAGTGAGATGTCAACAATATCTACATGGAAGAAGCAATCCAACATCAATGAACATAGGATTGTAAGTCATAATCTGAAGTCAAAGGAGGGAATAGTATCAGAGGGCAAGTTGTGTGAATCTGGTATGCATGAGGGTATGGATAACAGTGGGAGCCCAAGATATGTTTATGAGATCGACATAGGAAATAAGTCTCCAGTGATTTCTCTGTATCCATAACAGAGGGATGAGAAAAACATGGTTACTAAATAGAGGGCATTGGAAAGATGACTATCAAAGATAAAAGTAAGAAACCTGACTTGAACAGTTAAAACCTTGTCACTTGTTCCCCCCCTCTGATGCACGTTAGACCTTATCTGGTTTTCAACATTTTCTATATTTTTTGTTTGTTTGTATTGGGGTTTGTCTCAGATGTTTTATGTTATTATGAGACACCCTCTTGCATTTTTATTATATGTTTTTCAGTATATGAAACCCAGGATTTATGAACTTATAGGGACAGCAAGTAGAATAAGGGTTTCTGGGGCGTACAGTGGTGGGTGGAGGTGGGGTAAAAGGGAGCTGATATCAAGGAGTTCAAGAAGAAAAAAATGTTTTGAAAATCATTGTAGTAGCAATTGTAAAATACTGCTTGATGTGATTGAACTACGGAAGGATATGCTATACGTATTAACTACTGATAAAACGGATTTGAAAAAAAAAGATGTGCCTATAAGGGGATTGATGCGTGTTTCATTAAGCCATGGTATTTTATAACACCTCACATGCATGTGAAATCTGGACAGTAAATCAGGAATATCAGAGAATAATTTATTTATTTGAATGATAATATTGTGAAAGAATATTGAAAGCACCACGGACTGCCAGAAGAACAAACAAATCTGTCTCAAAGGAAATATAGCCATAATGCCATTGAAGCTCTGCTGGCCAGACTTTATCTTTGTACTTCAAAGATGTTACTAGGAGAGACTAATTCCTGCAAAAAGATATCTAGCTTGGTAAAGCAAAAGATTAGCAAAAAAGAGGAAAACCATTAAAGAGATGGATTAAAACAGTGGTTGCAGTAATGAGCTCAAGCATGACCATCGTAATAATAGGGCAAGTATTTGTTCTGTTATATAGAGAGTTGCTATGACTTTGAGCTGATCTGATGACACCTAACAAAATCTACAAGATACATGTAAAAAAAGCATGGCAAGAGAATGTGGTAGTCACACAATTTCATGTCAACGTGATAAATAAGAATGAAGGGGTAGAGTCTAGCCTGTTGATCAGGTCACAGACTGATTGATGCCTCCTTGTGGGCATGGCCTTCTCATAAGGATTCCGGGACTTCTTCCTCACTGCAGGTGGGACATACACTTCCTCTCTGCTGCACCTTCCTGACAAGTCACATGGAGCCACACTGATGGCAGTCAGAGCTCTGGAGATGATTTCACTGTCACAAGACCCACAGGACTTTCCACTCACCAGTCTGTGATCTGCCTACATTTGGCATCATTGCATGTGCTTTGTAAGTCTGGAGAGGAATTCATGAGCTAATATAATACATAATGGACTAATATCAGACTTAAGAACTTGATCTGGAAAGTGGGTGAAGGGAGACGCCGGACAGTGTAAGACATGACAAAATAATAATAATTTATAAATTATCAAGGGTTCATGTGGGTGGGAGGAGAGGGAAGGGAGGGGGGAAATGAGGATCTGATACCAAGGGCTCAAGTAGAGAGCAAATGTTTTGAGGATGATGATGGCAAAAAATATACAAATGTGCTTGACACATGGATGGATGTATGGATTGTGATAAGAGTTGTGTGAGCCCCCAATAAAATAATAATGGGTAGGAAAGAGGGAACCGATTACATGGAACAGTGTGTGACCTCCTCCCTGGGGGACAGACAACCGAAAAGTGGGTGAAGGGAGACGTCGGACAGGGCAAGATATGACAAAATACCAATTTATAAACTATCAAGGGCTCATAAGGGAGGGGGGAGCAGGGAGGGAGGGGAAAAATGAGGACCTAATGTCGGGGGTTTAAATGGAGAGAAAATGTTTTGATAAACGATGTACAAATGCGCTTTACACAATTGATGTGTGTATGGATTGGGATAACAGTTGTATGAGCCCCTAATAAAATGTTAAAAAAAATAATAAAGAATTTGATCTGTACAAGGCTGGGATGTTTTCTCAATATACAATTACTCTTTGATATAAAGCTCTCTCTTCCACATATATGAGTGTCGCTGGATTTGTTTCTCTAGTCAACTCGGACTAACACAGAGAACATGCCCAGATACATACTTTTCCTGAGTTTAAACCACAACACTATCCTTTTATTCTATTAAAAAGATTACCTCTACGTCTATGCAAAAGTTTCACATTAGCACAACTAAGTCTTCTTTAATTCCAATTCTTCAAAATGTTATCCATAACTTGTTACACCCACAGAGTAGAATGTCTTTGCATCGTCAGTGGAACATAGTAAACACTATTGTGGTATTCTCTGATTTCATACATGCTCCATCTATTATCAGCAATTATATTCCTCAATTCATGCCTTCTTAATCCAACTTGAATTTCTGGCATTTTCCTGTGAATATACTGCCGAAAATAACTTTGGGTTATTTTCAGTAAAATTTTACTTGCATATGATCTTAATGCTATCATTTCATAGGCTTTCCACTCTGTTGCCTAACCTTTCTTTGAAATATGTACAAATATGGATCTGTTCTTGTTCATTGGCCAAGTAGTTAGCTTCCAGATGTGGGGGCATAGATGACTAAGCCCTCAACAAAATGCTGCATCAATTTGTTGAAATATTTCAGTTGGTATTCAGTTCTGACAATTCATGGAGTCTATTTTATTGCCAGTGTAGCTTGAACTTCTTCCTTTAATACGATCAGTTCTTGATCATATGCTACCGTGTCCCTGAAAGTAAGACATCCCCCGAAAATAAGACCTACTTACAGTGTTGCCTCTTGCTGAAATATAAGGCATCACTCTGAAAATAAGACCTCCCCTAAAATAAGGCCCCCAAAGCTACCATAACTCTGGACTCTGGACCATAGCGGTGGACACCGCCACACAGCTCACTGTTGGCCGCAGTGCAGCCGGAGCAGACAGGAAGTGTGAGGTCTCCTTTAATAAAACAATAAACAATAAATGTGTACCATATTCTTCTTCATGGAAAAATAAGACATCCCCTGAAAATAAGACCTAGCTTATCTTTGGGAGCAAAAATTAATGTAAGACACTATCTTATTTTCGGGGAAACAGAGTAGCTTCTGAAATAGTTGAATGTTGACTACTTCTTTTTGAAAAATAACTCTCTGCATCTCTCCCACCTCCTTTTGTTACTTCCTGCATCATTCAGTATTTTTGTCTCTGTTGTGAGATGGTATTGAGTGGATCAACACTTATACCAACTCTCTGGGCAACAGAATGAAACATTGGACCTGCGGCATCCTCACAATTGTTCTCGTTGAGCCTCTTGTCACAGTCACTATCAATCCATGTTGTTGGGGTTCTTCCTCTTTTTGCTGATCCTCCACTTTGCCAGGGATTAATAGCCTCTACTGATACCATGCCCAAAATACAGGCTACAAAGTCTCAACATTCTCATGTCTAGGATGATTCTGGCTGAGCTTCCTCAAAGACAGATTTCTTAGTTCTTCTGGCAGTCCACAGCACTTTCAGTATTCTTCATCAATGGAATAATTCAAATGCACCTGTTTTTCTGTGGTGTCCTTATTAATTTTCCAACTTTCATATGCATTTAAGGTGATTGCAAATACACGGCTTGGGTCACATGCACTTTAGTTACATCCTATCTTGTCCACACTTTAAAGAGATCTTGGTGCAGTGTTTTCCTAATGCAACACATCATCTGATTTCCTGGGTGCTGCTTGCATGAACATTGATTATGGATTCAAGCAAGATGAAACCCTTGACAACTTCAATCTTTTCTCATGATGGTTTAGTTGTGAGGGTTTTGTTTTCTTGACATTCAGTTGTAATCCATACTGAAAGATGCAATCCTTGATCTTCATCAGCAAGTGCTTTGTGTCTTCCTCACTTTCAGTCAGGAAGATTGTGTAATTTGCATATTGCAGGTTGTTAATAAGACCCACAACAAAATAGATAGACACAATGGCTGCAGCAATGGGCTCAAATGTCACAATAATGATGAGGATGGCACAGGCAGTAATCCGTTAAGTGGTACACAGGGCTGCTACAAGTCAGTTATTGAGGATTCATTCAACTCATCACAATGCATGCATACATCCATTGTGTCAAGCACATTTGTACATTTGTTGCCCTCATCATTCTCAAAACATTTGCTTTCTACTTGGGCCTTTGGTATCAACTCCT
>NW_022103912.1:3224541-3254790 GCF_000313985.2 Echinops telfairi
GAGGAAGCATTTAAGAATTAGAGGAAAGTTGTATGTTTCATTGTTGCTACACTGCATGCAGATTGCCTCGTCTCCTCCCCATGACCCTTCTGTAAGGGGGGTCCTGCTACCTACAGATGGGCTGTGGGTCTCCACTCTGCACTCACCCTCATTTACAATGATATGATTTTTCCTTCTTATGCCTGATACCTGATCCTGTCAACACCTCGTGATCACACAGGCTGGTGTGCTTCTTCCATGTGGGCTTTGTTGCTTCTGAGCTAGATGGCTGCTGGTTTATTTTCAAGCCTTTACGACCCCAGACACTATATCTTTTGATAGCAGGGCACCATCAGCTTTCTTCACCACATTTGCTTATGCACACATTTGTCTTCAGTGATTGTGTGGGGAAGGTGTGAGTCATGGAATGCCAATTTAATAGAACAAAGTGTTCTTGCATTGAGTAAGTACTTGAGTGGAGGTCCAATGTCCATCTGCTGCCTTAATACTAAACCTATAAATAAATGCATGCCGATTGATTTCCCCATCATCCTACATAAATATATTGACATATGTACATGCGTTTATTTAGACCTCTATAAATGCCCTTTGCCACCTAATTCTTTCCTCTATTTCCTTTTACTTTCCGCTTGTCACACCTTCATGCTCAGCGTTCATTTGGGTTTCAGTAATTTCTCTTGGTAACATTGCCCTTGCTAAATCCCTACTGGGCCTCTCACACCCTCTTTGACACTACTTTTGGATCACTTGTTGCTCCCTTGTCCCTGGGTTGGTCAACATGACGTCCATTCCCCCACCCCCTCTGTCCCATGTCCTTCCAGAACCATTTGTCCCGTTGTTTTCTCCTCCAGACTGATCATCCAGCCTATCTTATCTAGATAGATCTTCAGAGATAATAATACACACCCCCAAAAACAAGGCATAGCAAGACAAAGTGACAAAAGAGAACAAAACGATGATAACAACAAAGAAAACCAATGATTCCCCCCCAAAATTAATTAATTAATTTTAAAAAGAGAAAAAAGAAAGAAAGAAAAACCTGTAAGTAGATCAAGGTCTGCTTGTTAACCTCTAGGAGTGTCTTCCAGTTGAGTCCGATGGGGTGTCACACTCTGACCTCAAAGTCTGTCCATTGCACTCCTTCAGGAGCTCCCTGCTCTGCTTTCCCTGCTGCTCTGCCGCATGCCTCCTTGTGGTGGGGTCAGACCGGGCCAATCCCGACACTGAGTCTCCAGTATTGTCCCCCATAGGGCCATGGGTCAGCTAGGGACGTTGTGTCTCATAGTGCGATCAGCCATATGGTCCACTGTAAGCATTGGCTGTTCGGAGTGGGGATATCATCCTCCAGGCCTGGTGGGCCAGGATGTGCTCCACTCTCTCTTTCTCCCCATTCATTTGCTCCTGTGTGCTCTGATCAGACATGTCCCTCTTCCTGAGCTGCAGCTTCAGTGCTATCCTCTAAAGTAAATTCTTCGGGGGTGGGGGGTGGGGGCAGTTGTCCATGTAGCTGGGATTGGGGCTGGGCCCTCAGACCCTTCCACTGGCTCCCCTCTCCATGCCAGCATACTGCATTCACATCCTAGAACACCAGAGATAAGTCTCGTCCCTCTTTCCCTGTGGAGGTATCAACAATACCCTCCCCTTGGGTGGATTAGTGCCCCACTACACATTTCTATCCTTTTTTTATATGGGTGTGTTCAAATTTTATACCCCTGTGTGTATTAATTTAGGTAGTAATATGTTTCTCCTGGTTCTGGGTTTCACTGACCCCAAGGAAGGAACAAAAGGGTGACCCATGTGGAAGCCACCTTGCCTGTCATGGTTCAGAACCCGTGAGAAGGATATCCCTGGATTTTCCAGTTTTGCGAGTCAATGAATTTTGTTTTGATTTGCTTAAATTATACCGGATTTAAGATTAGAAATGTACAACTACAGTAATCCTGCCTATCATACTGGTTTTCTGTGAGGCACTACACCTGAATGGTAATTCTGCTCTGTGCAGATTTTCCCCCCCTTAATTAAAAAAAATATATACAAAATTAGAGAAAATAATATAATAAGCTCTCTTGTCTTTAGGTATTCAAAATATTTCTATTGCAACAAAATTTTCCTGGTGGCCAAAAGATTTGTATGCTGCTGCTGAAAGATTTGTTGTTCCACCGCAATGACACCCAGGAAAAAGAGTTTGTGATCTAGTTCTGAAACATCTGTCGTTGGAAATTCGCTACAGTACAGTTCGACTCCGACATATGCGGGGTTACCATAAGTCAAATGCACTCAACAGCAGCTGGTTTGGTTCTAGGGTCAGCATAGACTTTTTACATTCATTCTAGAGCTATTTCTCAAGCTCTTATCATGTGGTAGGCATTGTTCTAGGTGCATGAAATGCAGCGATAAGAAGACAAGGTGTCTCTTCTGCTGAAGCTTGAATTCTAATGGGAAGATAGACCCAAACAAGTTTACTAAGGTACAGACAGGACAATTTCAGAGAGTAATACATAGTGTGAATACAATAATCCAGGACACTGAATGAATAATCAGGGAATGGACAGAAATGTGAATGATCAGAGGGATTCCCTACTATGATGGCTTCTGACAGACGAAGCTGTGCACAAAGTACCCAGTGGAGAATAGGACAGGTCTGATGCAGAGTGGTAAGGTGTGGACTCAGGAAAAACACATACAGTCTGGAGAAAAGGATGCTGAACATTGCATCACATCGGTTCTCGGGACCAATCAGAGACTAGAAGAGAGCTCCTCGGTCAGGGTCACCAAATTTAGAGGTATAGGTTGTGCAAGATACAACTCTATGGAGACCATTCAAAGAGACTAGATGTTGGGAAGTATTTTTCTACAAAGGCTTTGCAGGCCATGTGACCTGTTAGAGCCATTCAACCAGGCTTTTATGGAAGTAACCACAGATAATATATAAATGAGTGAGCATGGATGTGTTCCAAGAAAATACCTTTTAAACTATTTTCATTTTATTCAAAATAGCAAAAAATCTTAAAACCTTTTTTAGCTTCTGGCAGTAGGTCAGATTTGGTCCATGGACTGTAGATTAACAACTACTGCTACATGCCACCTAGTGGCCCAGTCACACGAATGTCCTCATGTCCCTTATTCACATGTGTCCATTGAGGATCCACCCCCCTCCCTGTATCCATTCATTAGGTACACATGCAAATGAGGCACAGGAGTTACAATGATAAGTAAGATGCTCTCCTTATGAAAAACAAGCTCCCAAATAATCCATTCCTCCAGGATAAGCCCAACCCACCCATCACAGTAAAGTATCCCAAACCCTCCACTCAGAATGCTTTCTCCAGTCCCCAAACTCTTGGAGTTCACTTTTTTAAAAATCAAAAGATCATTTTATTGGGGTTTTTTTAAGGCAGAACTGAGGTCATGATAGTGGGGGGTGAGGAAGCCTCAAGGGACTAGAGGAATATTGGGTGTTTCACTGGTGCTATACTGCATCCTGGTTGACTCATCCCTTCTTTGTCACCCTTCTGTGAGGGGTTGTCCCACTGTCTGCAGATGGGTTTTGGGTCTCTGCTCCAAGCCCGCTCATTCTCAACAATATGTTTTGTTGTTGTTGTTGTTTGTTTGTTTCAGGTCTTCTGATGCCTGTTACCAGACCTTGTTGACACCTCGTGATCGCACAGGCTGGTGTGCTTCTTCCATGTGGGCTTGTTGCTTCTCTGCTAGATGGACACTGGATTCAAGCCTTTATGACCCCAGATGCTGTATCTTTTGATAGCGGGGCACCATCAGCTTTGTTCACCACATTTGCTTATGCGCCCATTTTGTCTTCAGCGCATTTGCTGGGAGGGTGAGCATCACAGAATGACAGTTTGTTAGAACAAAGTGTTCTTGCATTGAGGGAGGACATGAGCAGAGACCCAAAGTCTCTCCACTACCTCAGTGTATTGCCACATAAATAAATATATGTATATAGGCCAATACCTCTATTTTTATGAATTAATGTATTTGCATATGTGCACACCTATGCTTACACTTTTAGGAAGCATACCCAAGCATTGCTTCCTAAATCTTTCCTCTGTTTCCTTTTACCTTCCTCCCGCCCAACCATCATGCTCACCTTTCTTCTGCCTCTTAGTAATTCCTCTCAGCTAGAATGCTGTGGCTCCGTCACCCCCATGATTTCTACATCCTCCTTGTTGTTGATTTTAATTCCCAGGTTGTTCCCCTGTTTATGCCGTTGTTTGCTCACCAATCTCTTTCCCCGACTCTTTCTCTCCCCAAGCCCTTCCAGAACCATTGGTCCTGTGCTTCTTCCTTGAGCTTGTTTTCCATGCTTCTCATCTATAGATAGGCAAACCAACAATAACAGAGACCAATCAAAAATAAAACAAAAGATTGAATAAAAAGAGAAAAAAAGGTAATAATAACTAGTAAAACAAAATACATAATTCCAGTTCTTTCTGCTGACCTTTATGACTAACTTCCCACTGATCCTGGGGGAATTCTGGAGCTGCCCCTCCTAGCCTGAAGTCTAAGTTTGCATCTCCTCAGGGGCTTTGTGGCTTGGCTTTGCTCTCATTGCTGATCTATTATGTTCCCTTCTTGGTTTGTCCCGCTATGGGGTGTTCAGGCTGGACTAACTCCCCGCTGTGTGTCCTCAGTATTGGCTCCAGTGAAGGGACATGGTGTCTTGAGCTGTTTTCGGCCCTCCAGCCCTCTCTGGGCCTTAGCAGCTCCATGCAGGGATGTTGTCCTCCAGGCTTGATATGCCAATATGGGGTCTAGCTCATCCCTCTCTCTTCTTCCTTCTTGCTTTGCTTCCGTGTGGGTGTGGCAGGCCAGCCCCTCTCCCAAAGCTGTAGATTTCATGTTGTCCTCTGTAGCACATACTTCTAGGGAGAGGGTCAGTTTGGCTCTGACTGGGGCTGGCCCTGTTGCCCATAGAGTTCACATGTATTGCTGTCAGCTTCTGTTGAGATCCTAACACATGAAAATCTCACGGACAGCAGGCTGGTTCCCTGTCTTGAATCATCCTCACAATCATCGGCATGCTCTATTCCATCATTTGGCTATGGTGCCACTCCATCTCACCAAGAGTCACTCTCTCCCTCTTTTGCTCTCTACTTCACCAAACAGGATGTCCCCCTCCAGTGACGAATCCTTTCAGATGACATGCTCAAACGAAGTTAACTAGACCATGTTCCGTTGTGATTCATAGAGTATACATTGCTAATTTGGGTGGCAGAGCCCAGGTTTTCTTCTTAGTTTCAGTCTGGAAATACTGATGAAACTTGTCGATAATGCTATTTGAAATTCTGGTGATACAGCTTCCAAAATCACAACACACTCAAGTCATTACAGTACAACAAATTGATAGGTAGTGGCCTCATATTTATTCCCATATGTCATTTTTAAAAGCTGTTTAGTCGGTTATTAGTCTATGCCTCACTTTCCATCTGGATTCTGGCCTTTCTGAGTAGGAATCCTGCTACTGGCAGCTGTGCCTACCTGAATATTTCACTGCAGTGTACTGGTTGAATTGGTTTCTGAAAGAGACAGATCTTATCAGGAAGGCTAAGTCTCTTGGAATGGGTGGGGTTCAGAGAGGAAGGTGAGAGGGATGGGAAGTTTAAAGAGGGGTGTGTCCAGGTAGTCAGACTGGATTTCACTAGGATTAATTACTATAAATGTCTCTGTCTCATTTGTCGTCATTGGGCTGCCTAATAACATGGCTTTATAATGTTTCAACATGAAAGATTTCCATTTATGGATCTAAATACTATAATACTCTAGAGTCACCATCTCTGGCCTTAATTCTGGTCCCCTGAGAGTGTCCCACAGCGCCTGCCCGTGGCCTCGGAAAGCACGAGACCTCAGTGAATACCTCACCCTTGGTCTCTTCATGCTTCATTACCCAGCTCAGGCAGGGTCTGTGTTCACCTCTCCAGTGGCTTACTTTCTCTACTGGAACAAAAAGTTCACATTATTGATTCAAAAGACTCAATCTGAGGGATTCGTCATGAATTTTGAGATCCTGCAGGTCTCTGACAGTAAGATGAGACCCATGGTTCCCCTTTCAAGATGTGATAAGTAGTTAAAATTAACTACACAGATACTCAAAGGAAGCCAATTCTATTGGAATACATATAGTTCCCAACCCATTAAAAAATAAAAATTGGGATATAGCAATTCTTATTTATTAATGTATTATAGAAGAATAAAATATATTTTAAAACATAGGCAAGTTAAAGGTAATGTTTATTTTTAAAAGGAATATTGGAGTGAAGAACATTGGTGCTTAGCTTGAATAAGAAATTTTAACTGTGGGGTGGTAATTGAAATTTTAATAGGCATCTCATGTTAGATATTAAAATATACCTGTAATTTTCTTCTCACAATCTACAATATGGATCCACTAAAAACTCTCCATGGACCTTGCTCGATTTCATATGATACTAAATCTCTGTCCTTTAGAGAAACAAAACTATATACATACATATACATACACTATTACATACACAAAAAGAAATGTACATCAAGAAAGTGACTCACAGTTGTAGAAGCTGGTAAGTCCAGTTAAGTTCAAGTCTGAGAGTCAGATCCTAAGCTAGAGACATTTTATGACCCATGTAGTTGCTAGGTCTAAAAAAAAATCAAGAATAGGGTGATAAACTTGGAGAATGAAGACCACAGGCGGGTGAGTCAGAGGTAGATAAATAAAAGGCCAGTGGGTTAGGTTTGTTGCTACAGAGCTGAATGAATCCAAGGTCTATAGATAATATGGCATGCTGCTGATAGCTCCCAGGATCAGCAGGCATTATGGCAGGGTGTTGACTCAATTCCAAAAAACTAGAGATTGATTAGACAAATGCAGGATCTGGGCTAGGAACAAGAGATAAACCTTTTGATAGAGTCTGCTTAAATTGGAGTTGACAAAACCCTAAGAAAATGTTCTTTCAATTGTATGGGGCTGTAACTTGGCTAAGGGGTAGCATTTAACCCTAATATTCCCACAACTGCTTAGCTGCTCGCACCAGATTCCAACACGGAGTTGGATGCTAGATGTTAGATCACATCACGGGAGAGATCTCAACTGCCAACATACTTAGAATTTTGGCCCAGATATGTTGACACAAAACCTAACTATCACAACCTCTGTCATTGTCCCTTATGCACTCCTCACTTACCCTCCTTCAACCACAGGTATTTTTTTGCTGTTTCTCCAACACACAAGGCTCATTTCTGCCTCGGGGTCTTTGTGACTTTTGTTCCCTCTATCTGGTCTACTCTGCCTCAAAAAACCAAATTCACTACCATCAAGTCAATTGACTCATAGTGACCCTATAGCACCTGGTAGAACTGCCCCGGTGCGTTTCCAAGACTATAACTCTCTTTCTCAGTAAAATTTCATCTTTCTCCAGCAAAGTTTGTGGTGGTTTCTAACTGCTGATCTTGCTGTTAACAGCCCAATGCATAACCCATTATGATGGTTAGGGATTATGTCAATTAGACACTCGTGGATAAGGGTCGGGGTAGATCCTAAGCTATCGATTGGGTCGCAGCCTGATGACACCCCCTTGGCATCATAAGCCTTCTTGTATAAGAAAGGGAGTCCAATAGGCAATGTGGTGTGGTTGCCAGGAGCACAGGCTCTGAAGTCAGAAAGACAAAGAGACCAAACAGAGTCAAATCCTCTGGCTTTGGCCCTTCGCCTTGCGCCAGAGCCAGATCTTGTGCCTGGTTCCTGGATCTCCTGTTGTGTTGTCTGCCAATTCCAGACGCTCTCAATATACTACTGACAGTTCCCTTCACGGTCCCTGCTAAGTCATCCAACTTCCTGTTCACCAACTTCTATGAGTCAGGGGAAGCCTGACTTGAACCAGACTGATGTACCTAGTCTACAATGATGTAAACCATATCTTGACATTATTGTCTTTGTATATATAATCATACAGCATCACTGATTTCTTTCTCTAGATAACCAAACACCCCCACAATTCCACCAGGGCTGCTCCTTCTACCAATGTCTAAATGGCTCACGCCTCGCTTCTTTCAGATCTTTGTTCAAATATTATTTTCCCAATGAGGTACTCTCAGTACGTATATCCTCACTAATCCTGTGCTCCCATCATTCTCTTGTCTTGCTTTCCTCATATTTCCAATGGATTGTCTCTATATTTTCGGTTGTCCATATTCTGTTTGCCTGATGAGAATAAGTAGGTCGAGGCTCACAAGTTTTCTTTATTACTATACCTTTAGTGTATAAAAGAGTCCAAAAAAATTTTTAAAGAGTGCTGGCAGAGTAGGCACTTAATAAATGATTTTGCATAGATTATATGAGCCTACATTAACATTGGTTTGAGCAAAACATAATCAGCATGATAAATTAATTGGTTAGCTTTACTACATGTAGTATACTGAATCTCATTTCTCTCATCAACCTTCATTTTTTGTTAGGTGTGGGGCACCAGCCTCCACACCTGAATGAGTCCAAAGGGTGATTGTGTAATTGAAGGGTAAATAGAAGGAACAACAGACAGGACATGCAAATGCTCACCTCTCCCATGGCAACCAGAACCAGTGATTAATGTATTCTCTTAAGAGGCTTACATAATCTTGGGCCTGAATGCCACGTTATACACATGTATAACAGGAAGGGGTTGTATTAGAGGCATACATGTAACAGAAAGGGGATGAGCTACCCTGTCTCCCCGAAAGTAAGACATCCCCCTGAAAATAAGGCCTACTTACAGTTTTGCCTCTTGATGAAATATAAGGCATCCCCCTGAAAATAAGACCTCCCAAAAGTAAGGCTCCCCAAAGCTACCATAACTCTGGACTCTGGACTGTAGTGGCAGTCACTGTTGGCTGCAGTGCAGCCGGAGCAGGCAGGAAGTGTAAGGTCTCTTTTAATAAAACAATAAACAATAAATGTGTACTGTATTCTTCTTCATGGGAAATAAGACATCCCCTGAAAATAAGACCTAGTGTACCTTTGGGAGCAAAAATTAATATAAGACACTGTCTTATTTTCAGGGAAACAGGGTAGGAGTATACACACAACAGGAAAAGGAGGTACTACGTGACAGGAAAGCACATACGTAACAAGATGGGCGGTTTCTAGAGTCAAGATGGCAGCCTAACCTTGGTCGTCTCTGAGCTGGCTTGACCTTAAGTGTCTCGTGGTCGTCTCTGAGCTGGCTTGAACTAAGTGTCTCTGAGCCCTTCTCCAGGAGAACAATCTATGATCCTTAACAGAAAGGAGTAGGCCCTACTTAGGGTTAAATGGTCTGACTTCTTTTTTGTTGTTGTTGTCTGATTGCTTTTGATGGCAAATAACCTTCAGGCAGAGAGCCTCTAAGCAGTTAACCCTCAAGAGTATAGTAGCCACCATATGCCTGCAAGCAGCACCTTAATATTGGCATTATTATGCGGGGACATTGTTGGGAACAACTTTAATTAGGAGAATGTGACTGAGATTCATCTCCAACCCACAAATGTGAAGACCTCCCTCCACATGCGTGGTGGTCTCCCAGACTCCTTAAAATATGAACATAGAGAATTTGTCCACAAACACTCAGTTTCCCACAGTTAAGTACCTCTGGCCCATAGGTACCTTATGCACAACAGAAGGAAGCACTACATGATCCTGCACCATCCTCATAAAAGTTGTCATGATTGATCCCATTGTTGTAGCCATGGCATATTGCAGCCATTGCCATGAGGACCTTCCTAATTTTCAGTGTCCCTCCCCTTTACCAAACATGGTGTCTTCTGGGGATTGGTCTCTCCTGTCAACTTTTCCAAAGTATGTAAGACAAAAATCTCTCCATCCTTGCCTCTAAGGAGCTCTGTGGCTGTACTTCTTCCAAGACAGATCAGTTTGTCCTTTTAAGAGTTCATGGTACTTTCAATATTTTTCTCTAGCACAATTCAGATGCACCAATGCTTCTAAGGTCTTCCTTATTCCGTGTCTAACTTCCACATGCAAATGATGTGATAGAGCAGATCATGACTTGGGTCAAGTGTATGTACCTTAGTCCTCAAAGTAACATCTTTGCTTTGCAATATTCTAAAGAGGTCTTGTGCAGGAGACTTACCTAATGCAACACAACTTTTGATCTCTTGATTGCTGTTTCGGTGAACACTGATTGTGTAAGGCAAAATCCTGGACAAATTTAACCTTTTCTCCATTTGTCCTGAGGTTACCTGTTAGTTCAGTGTGAGGACTGTAGTCTTCCTCACATTGAGTTGTCACCCATACTGAAGGCTGCAGTCCTTGACCTTCAGCAGCAAGTGCTTCAAGTCCTCCTTGCTTTGATCAAGCTAGGTGTCCCATCTGCATGTTGCAGATGTTAATCCTGCCTCTGATCCTGATGTCACTTTCTTCACATAAGGTAGCTTATCTGATTATTGGCTAAGCATACAGACTGAATAAGTATGCTGAGAGGATACAATCCTTTTACAAACCCTTCCTGGTTTTAAACCATACAATTCCCTTGTTCTGTTTACACAACTGCCTCTTGATCCCTGGACAAGTTCCTCCCCAGCACAGTGCAGTGTTCTGGGATTCCCATTCTTCTCAAGGTTATCAATAGTTCGTTATGATCCACAGCCTTAGCATAATCAATGAAACCCAAGTAAACCTCTTTCTATTGTTCTCTGCTTTGAGCCAAGATCCATCTGACATCAGCAATGCTAACCCTTGTTCTACACCCTTTCCTGAATCTGGCCTGAATCTCTGAGAGCTCCTTGTCAATGTACTGCTGCAACCATTGTTGGGTGATCCTCAGCAAAACTTTACTTGCATATGCTGTCAATTATATTTACTTGCATACACACAATTATATTTGTGCATTCTGTCGAGTCACCTTTTTTAGGATGGGAACAAATATTATTCTTTTTCAATCTGTTGGATAAGTAGCTGCCTTCAAACGTTCCTGGCCTAGACATGTGAGTGCTTCCAGTGCTTCTGAGACAGACTCATACTAGCCACTGTAACACCATCGTGTTGACTGCCGAATGACCTGCCTCCTTCACCCTCCCATCATGGAAAATCCCACTACTGATTGATTTTAGCATGTACTCTCAAGTTCTCCAGATCAGAACGTTGCAATTAATAATATTGTTCTTTTTGCTGATGTGACCAGGATATTACTACTTTTATTTTATTAACCAGGTTTTTATAATCAATGCTGTACCCTGTAATGCTCATTAATTATGAAGAAGAGTAACATTAATTTTGCTTTATGCTTCTGTCCACGCTTGCTTAAGTTCTAGATAAATGATAAATGAGTTTTTGCCTTTAAAGATGGACTGGAATGGCCACCAGGGACTGCAATCAAAGAATTGCTTTTAGATTTTAGCAGACCGGTTATAACCGAATAAAGACTCTTCTAAATTATCAACACATTATCGTGGTTGTCATTTATTTGAACCCATAACACTTTCTTGTTGAAACATTTCAATTGGTAGGCCATCAATTCCCAGAACCTTATTTTTGGCTAATGCCTACATCTTCCTTCAGTACTACTGGTTCTTGCTTGTACATTACCTCCTGGAATGGTGGAATGTTGACTTTTGGCTTTAGTGACTCTGTGTATTTTCCCCATCTTTTTTGATGCTTGATGAATCATTAAATATTTTGCCCATAAAATCTTTCAAAATTCCAACTCAAGGCTTGACCTTTTCCTTGAGTTCTTTGTGTTTCAAATATGCTGTGTTCCTCCTTGTTGGTTTTCTAAAACTAGATCTTTGCACATTTCATTACATTTGGCTTTGTCTTCTCAAGTTGCCCTTTGAAATGCTTTATTCAGCTTTTTGACTTCATTGTTTCTTCCATTTGCTTTAGCTAATCTACAATTAAGAGCAAAGTTTCAGAGTCTCTTCTGACATCCATTTTGATCTTTTCTGTATTTCCTGTCTTAGTAATAACCTTTTTGCTTTCTTTATGAATGATGTTCTTGATGTCCTTCCACAGTTCATCAGGTGTTCTATTATTAGTGTTCTTGAAATGTTCTCAAAATTCAGGTAGGGTAGACTCAAGGTCATGTTTTGGCTCTTGAGGTCTTGTTTTCATTTACTTCAACTCCAAACTGAACTTCCGCGTGTGCAATTGATGGTCTCCTCCACATTCAACCACTGGCCTGAGTTTAGCTGCTGATAATGAACTGCTCCATTATATTTTCCCACAGATGTAGTTAATATGATTTTGTTGGTGTTTTCTTTGGAGAAGTTCATGTGTATTGTTGCTATGTGTGTCGATGAAAAGTTATTACTGTGAACAAGTTGCTGGTCTTGCAAAATTCTATCATGTGTATCCAGCTTTGTTTCTATCACCAAGTTCACATTTTCCAACGACTGTTCCTTTTTGTTTTCAACTTTTGCATTCTATCGCCCATGATTATCAATGCACATTGATTATATATTTGATCAATTTCCAATTGAAGTCCTTGGGAGAATTTTTCAATTTATTCATCACTAGTGTTGTCGTTGGTATATAAATTTGAATAATAGTTGTATTGATCGTATTTCCTTGAATGTGGATACATATAATCCGACCACAGATAACATTGTACTTTAATAATTAACTTGCCATGTCCTTTTTGACAATGAATGCCACACCATTACTTTGATTTCATCATTCCCAGTATAGTAAATTCTATGTTTTTCTGATTCAAAATGTCCAATACCAGTCCATTTCTGCCAATTAATGCCTACAATATAGATCTTTATGCATCCCATTTCATTTTTGACAAGGTCCAGTTTTCTGAGTTCATACTTTGCATATTCCATGTTCTGATCATTAGCAGATTTTTGCAGCTGTTTCTTGTGATTTTGTGCCCCTTCAGCAAATGAACATCCTGAAGGCTCCACTCATACATGCTTTACCTGACTCATATCAGTGTGATTCACTCCATTATGAGAAATCAGCTCCTTCTCAGTCACATTTTAAGTACCCTCTGACCTAAGGGGTCCATCCTTCCACATTACCTCCAACAATGTTCTTCTTCCATTAATTAGGTGTGGGAAACTGAGAACCAGGAAAAGTCTGTATTCAGACAAACTCTCAACGCTAATGTGTTATTGAGTCTGGATGGCTGGGACCTCGTGGAAAGATACCTTCATGTTCATAGGTTGGAGATGTGTCTCAGTCGCATTCTCCTAAGTAAATGTTATTCTCCTTAATGTCCCCCCATCATAAGGCCAATTGTGTAGTGCTGTTTGCAAGCACATGGTCACTTATTATTCTCTTGAAGGTCAACAGCTTGAAGGCTATCTAACTTAATGTTATCTGCCATCAAAAGCAGTCAGATCATCTAACCCTCCACAGGGCCCACTCCTTTCTGATAAGGATAATAGATTATTCCCCTGGAGAAGAGGTCTTAGAAACCTGAAGGTAGCAGAAGGACATTGGGCCTCCACCCAAGTACTCCCTCAACGCAAGAATAGTTTCTTATATTAAATTGGCATTCTGTGATGCTCACCTTCCCGACACAACTGCTGAAGACAAAGCGGGTGAAAAAGCAAATGTGGTGAAGAAAGCTGATGGTGCCCGGCTATCAAAAGATATAGCATCTGGGGTCTTAAAAGCTTGAAGGTAAACAAGTGGCCATCTAGCTCAGAAGCAACAAAGCCCCCATGGAACAACATATCAGCCTGTGTGATCACGAGGTGTCGAACAGATCACTGAAGACAAATGGGTGCATAAGCAAATGTGGCGAAGAAAGCTGATGGTGCCCGGCTATCAAAAAGTATAGCATCTGGGGTCTTAAAGGCTTGAAGGTAATCAAGCGGCCATCAAGCTCAGAAGCAACAAAGCTCACATGGAAGAAGCACATCAGCCTATGCAACCACGAGGTGTCGAAGGGATCAGGTATAAGGCATCATTAGAACAAAAAATCTTATCAGAGAATGATGGGGGAGTGCAGAGTGGAGATCCAAAGCCCATTAGTAGGCCACTGGAGATCCCCTTGCAGAGGGGTCTCGGGGAGGAGATGAGCCAGTCAGGGTGCGATGTAACAACGATGAGAAATACAACTTTCCTCTAATTCCTAAATGTTTCCTCCCCACTCCCACTACCATGACTCGAATTCGACCTTGAAAGTCTGGCTAGACCAGAGGATGTACACTGTACACTGGTACAGATAGGAATTGAAAATACAGGGAATCCAGGGCGGATGAGCCCTACAGGACCAGTGGTGTGAGTGGCAAAACAGGGAGGGTAAAGGGAGAATGGGTAGGAAAGAGGGAACCGATTACAAGGAACTATATGTGATCTCCTCCCTGGGGGACAGACAACCGAAAAGTGGGTGAAGGGAGATGTCGGACAGGGCAAGATATGACAAAATACCAATTTACAAACTATCAAGGGCTCATGAGGGAGGGGGGAGCGGGGAGGGAAGGGAAAAATGAGGACCTAATGTCGGGAGTTTAAGTGGAGAGAAAATGTTTTGAGAATGATGTACAAATGCGCTTTACACAATTGATGTGTGTATGGATTGCGATAACAGTTGTATGAGCCCCTAATAAAATGTTTAAAAAAAAGAAAGAAACCTGAAGTCAAGCCAGCTCTGAGACAAGCAAGGTTAGGCTGCCATCTTGACTCTAGAACCTGCCTTTTTGTTATGTTTGTACCTTCCTGTCACATGTATTCCTCTAGGCCCTCCATTCCGATTGCATGTATACCCCTAGTTCATCTCCCTCCTGTTATGTGTATGCCTCTCACACACCTTCCTGTTATAGATGTGCTTACTGTGGCTTGCGTGCCTGAGATCATATAAGGCTGTTAGAGAACACATTATTCCCTCATTCTGGTTCCAGCTGACATGGAAGAGGTGAGCCCTTACATGCTTTATCCTGTCTGATGTCTCTTTAATGAACTCAATTACAGAACTGCTCCTTTGGACCCATTCAGTGTGGAGGTTGGCCCGCACAATTAGGCCTTCAGTGTCTGACAATTTCCCAAGGAATACATAAAGTTTTCAGTGGCTCCTTCCTGTGAAATGGTTTGTGGATGCCTTCATTGTCTGCTCTTAGCCTGGAAGTTCTGCTGAAACCTGTTCACTTTGGGTGACCCTGCTGGCAATTGAAATACCAGTGACATAGCTTCCAGAAGTGCAGCAACACACCAGCCACCAGAGTATGACAAGCAGACCTACTGCATTAGAAATTTTCTCCTAAGAACTACTGAAACTCTGTAAGAATCCAATACACAGACTCCTAGAAGGTTGGCAGACTAAGCAGCCACACTATGCAACACTGCCTAACAAAGACAAGAGAGACCAAATGAAAGAGATGCGATGATGATCTGGAAACCCCGAGTTTCGGAGGAATGCATAAAGAAGTCAATTGAACATGGACTAGAAAAGGAAACAGCAACAGAAAAAAAGCCACGATATTGGCTATAGACGGGTGCATTGTTGCCAGGCCAGACATAGCGTGGCCATAATGAATTCTGCTTGTACAGGACTACAAGTGCCATGATGACGTCTGGTCAGGAGAAATATGGGATCACCCCTTGTTTTACACACTCTGTAGTGGTTGTAGCAGTGACTAGCTGCCACAATCATTTACTCTTATCTAGTCGGTGGCTAGTTGCATCCCACTGCATAATCCCAGACCTGCCTGTGTACAGAGCCCCATCCTTGTAGGCTGGACTCTGGTGCAACACCTGATGTCTGGAAGCATGTGAGGTTTACTTCATCATAATAACAGCAATAAAAATCTCAAGAAAGTCTAGGAATTATGCGGGACACCAAGAGAAATGACGTGTCTGGAATTTCAGAACAGGAAGAGATAGTAAAAAACACCTAGAGAATTGTCAAAGAGTTGTTGAAAGAAAATTTCCCTAACCGCATGAAAGATGAAAAAGATGCATTCAAGAAATCGAAAGACCCAAACTTCCCCAAACCAAAGACAGGAAACAGTCCAGAAAGCAACTTGAGAAAAACAAGAAGTTATCTACAAAGGGGAGCCAGTAAGACTAAGGCTCTGGTCCTCAGCTGAAATTATGCTGGCAAGGAGGCAATAAGACTCAAAAGAAAAACAACAATAACCCCCCCCCAAAAGCTACCAATTAAAAATCACATATTGGTGAAATTGTCCCTCAAATAGTATGGTGACATTAGGACAGTTCCAGATACATAGAAATGAAAAGAATTTGCAAAAACTATACAAGAAATACTAACAGGGGTTTTTAATACAAAGAACCAACACTTGTACACAACAGCCCCAGATTAACCTACATGACATCACCACCCAGAAATCAATCGAGATTAGGAAATAGTCAACATAAAACAAATACACGAAGCTGAAAATAGAAATCTAGATATAACATTTTATAATGTAGGCAGCTACAAAGTCAAAACAGGGAATAGTGACTTTAAAGAAACGAAGAGTAAATCAAGCAGATTTCACAGGGTAGCCTCAAAAAATAAACCATATCAAAATATAAAAGGAAACTCATAAATGTTTAGTAAACACTAGTACGATAGTTTCAACAGTAAAATGACAATAAAACTCACTAAAAGATTAACTTTAAAAAGTGTATGGGGAAAGCAAATTTTGGGAATAATGAGGGCAACAAATGTATAGATGTGCTTTACACAATCTACGTATTGTGATGAATTGTATGAGCCCCAATAAATTGATTAAAAAAATGTATGGAATAAAGAAACCAGCAGAACCACTAAAAATAAAATAGACAAATAACAAAAAACCCACACAAGTTAAAAACAAAGAGCCCACAGAGGTTGACAATAAATCCACACCTCCCAATAGCTGCATTTAAACACAATTGATTGAGTGCATCAGTTAAGAGACAGAGTAGAAGAATCGATAAACAACAAGATGCAGCAATATACTATTTACAAGAAACACGCCTGAGACAGAAAGACAAAAACAGACTAAAAACCAAAAGAAGACAATATATCAAGTTAACAATACTTTTTAAAAAGAGTAGTAGTAATATTAATTTTTGATAAAATAGACTTTATCACAAAATCCAGGATAAGAGATGAAGAGCCTCATATAACGATTAGGTCAACTGAAGTGAACATAATAAATATCTGTGCACTCAATAAAAGAGCCTCAAAAGTGAATTACAGAATGGTGGAGATAAATAGACAACTCTATCATTATAATGGACTTTAATACACCACATTATTATTCCTATTTTTATTTATTTTTAGTTTCCACATCACAAACTAGATTTAAATGCACTGTTTTTCGACTGAAGTATCTAGATCAGTGACTCTCAACCTTCCTAATGCCTTTAATACAGTTCCTCATGTTGTGGTGACCCCCAACCACAAAATTATTTTCGTTCCTACTTCATAACTATAATTTTGCTACTGTTATGAATCGTAATGTAAATATCTGATATGCAGGATGCATTTTCATCGTTACAAATGGAACATAATTAAAGCATAGTGATTAATCACAAAAACAATATGTAATTATATATTGTGAAATATTTATTTCTAATTGCAAATAAATTAAATTTTGTCTTGAAGCATGGTGTAGCATAGGTAACAGTCTTAATATCACAACAGTAAACTACATTGCTACATTTGGTGACAGTATGCGTAAAAAGCCAACATCAGTGGGAAGGTTGAGATAGCTTCTTTCTCACCAGATCAGAAATTCTCTGGCAGTCTTTGCAAGAGCACAATGAAGATCATCTTCCACCACAAGTCTACTTCTGTATTTAGACTTGATGACCAACCAGCTGGAAAACCCTGTTTCACAAAGTTAGGTTGTTGGAAATGGAAGAAGAAGGAGCAGCACAGTCTCAAACAGAACAGGATATGACTGTAAACACTTGATCCAGAATTTTGTAACTGGCTTTGTAGAGAAATCAGTTCTCGTTGCATCACTGTTGTCTCAGGAACATCTTCAACTTTGACTGTGAACGGGCTTCTGGCAAGTGCAAATGAGGTGTCAGGTAGATTTGAAAGTACGATAAAATTTCATCTGCAAGCATGTGCAGGTGTTCTTTCACAGAAATTATCATCGCAATCCTTTTGTCTGGTTCAATGTCGTGTTCCTCAAAGAAAGCAGATAAGTCAGGCAACATCAAAATTTTATTTTCATCCAATTTTTACCCCTTGAAGCTGAAGTTTCATTTGGAATGATGGGGTCTTTTCAGAGAAATCAAGGCTTGTTGCATTTGGTCCTTGCAGTGATTAATTTAACTCATTCAAGATGGCAAAGGCATCAACCAATCACGCTGTTTTCTGCAGTTCACTTTTATTGCTGAAAAGTGCTTTGAACTGCGGTCTTGCTTTCTGATTAAAAAACGATTTGAGCTCACCACAAAGCTCAAGAACACGTTTAAAACGTTTCCTCTCAACAACCATCTCACTTCAGTGTGAAATAGCAGAGCATTATTCGGCGCATCCAACGCATTGAACAGTTGCAAAAACAGTCGATTGTTTAAAGCGCTCGCCTTTTCAAAATTGACAGAACTCCCTCTCCCCAAAAGAATTTATATTTCAAAGGATGGCATTGAATCTGCAGCTCTGGGAGAGGGACATATCTGATTGAACCACAAGGGAAAAGTTGCAGGGGGAGGAGGGGAGAGTGGAGCACATCCTGGCCCACTAGGCCGTGAGGATGATGTTCCTGATTAGAGCAGCCAGTCCACAGAGAGGACCACATGGCCGGTCCTACTATGAGACATGACATCCCTCACTGACCCATAGTGCTACAGGGGACAACATTGGAGACACAGTGTGGGAATTGTGCCCGATCTGATCCTGACACACTGAGGCAAAACACTAAGGGTGTGCAACAGAACAGGAAGGGAACGGAGCGGCGAGGTCCCCCGAAAATACCAAAAATAAACTTTGGGGCCATGGCGTGGTGCTCCAACAGACTGGACTGGAAAACACTCCTAAAGACCAACAAACAGTCTTGAACTAACTACAAGCTTTTCTTTCTTGTGTTTTATTTGTCATTGGTTTGTTGTTGTTGTTTTGTTATATATTGTTGCTTGGTATTGCTCTGTCTTGTTTTTGTGCATGTTATTATCTCTGCAGGTCTGTCTAAATAAGATAGGCTGGATGAACAATCTGGAGGAGAAAACGAAAGGACCGACAGTTCCTGGGGGGACATGTAAGAGGGGGAGGTGGGGGGAATGGTAGTGGTGTTAACAAACCCAGGGACAAGGGAACAACAAGTGATCCAAATCGGTGGTGAGGAGGGTGTGGGAGGCCTGATAGGGCATGATCAAGGGTAATGTAACCAAGAGGAATTGCTGAGACCCAGCTGGGGACTGAGCATGATAGTGGGACAGGAGGAAAGTCAAAGGAAATAGAGGAAAGAGCTGGGAGGCAAAGGGCATTTATAGAGGTCTAGATAAAGGTATATACATATGCAAATATATTTACATATGAGGATGGGGAAATAGATCTATGTGCATATATTTATAGGTTTAGTATTCAGGCAGCAGAAGGACATTGGTCCTCCACTCAAGTACTCACTCAATTCAAGAATACTTTCTTCTTTAAATTGGCATTCTATGTTGCTCACCTTCCTGACACAATATCTGAAGACAAAGCAGGTGATTAAGTAAATGTGGTGAAGAAAGCTGATGGTGCCCGGCTATCAAAAGATATAGTGCATGGGGTCTTAAGGGCTTGAAGGCAAACAAGTGGCCATCTAGCTCAGAAGCAACTAAGCCCACATGGAAGAAGCACAGCAGCCTGTGAGAACTCGAGGTGCCAAAGGGATCAGTTATCAGGCATGAAAGAACAAAAAATCATATTGTGTGCTTACCTCCATGATATGATCCCTGAAGACAAACGGGTGCATAAGCAAATGTGGCCAGCTATCAAAAGATATAGCATAGAATTGACCACATCCTGGGACATAAAACAAGCTTGCAAAAATTCAAACACATAGACATCATTCAATCCATCCTCTCTGACCATTGCACCATTAAACTGGAAATCAACAATAGAAATCATAGAAAAATATAGACAATACTTGGAGACTCAATAATTCACTTCTCAAAAAGGCCTGGATAATAGCCCAAATAAAAGAGGAAACTAGGAAGTTCTAAAACTAATGAGATTGATAATACAACATACCCAAACCTATGGGATGCAGCAAAAGCAGTTATCAGAGGTCACGCCATGGCAATAAATGCACACATGAAAAAAGAGGAGAAAATCTTGGTCAGCTCCTTAACACAGCACCTCCAACAATTAGAACAGAGGCAGCAGCATAATTCTTCCAACAGCAAAAGGAAAGAAATCATAAAATTTAGAGCAGAAGCAAATGAAATGGAAAACAGAACAATGGGGAAAAATTAACAAAACAAGAAGCAGGTCCTTTGAAAAAAATTAATAACATCAACAAACTGATAGCAAATGTAGCAAAGGAAAATACAGAGAAGATGTCAATATGAAGAATTCGGGAGGAAACGGGGGAAGTCACAACAGACTCTGATGAAATAAAGACATTTATTCACCATGGTGCCGGAAGCTCTAGCCAGTACCATAAGACAATGGCTAGAAATTAAGAGAGTACAACTGGACGAAGAAAAAGTGAAACTTTCACTATTCACAGATGACATGGTTTTATATATTGGCACCCCAAAGGTGCCTACCATAGGATGACTGGAAACAATAGAGGCGTTTGGTAGAGTAGCAGGATACAAGATTAACAAGCAGAAATCAATTGGATTCCTATATATCAGTTTTTCAATTGGATTCCTATAGACCAGTGTTGGGAACTCTGAGAAAGACATCAAGGAAACAAAACCATTCAGAATAGCCATGAAGAGGCTGAAATACGTAGGAACAAACCTAACCAGAGAAAAACTAAAGACCTGTATGAAGAAAGCTACAGAGCATCACTACAAGAAGCCAGAAGGGATCTACACAAATGGAAGGACATCCCATGTTCATCGTTTGGAAAACTCACAATTGTGAAAATGCCAGCATTCCCTAAAGCACTATACAGATTCAATGCAATCCCAGCATAATTCTTCAAAGAAATACAAAAATGATGACCAACTTTAGATGGAGAGAGAAGCAGCCCAGGATAGGAAACAAGCAAACAAACAAACAAACAAACAAACAAACAAAAACTCCTCAGAAAGAGGAACAAAGTAGCAGGCCTTGCTTTACCTGATCTCAAAATCTACTATACAGCTAGAGTTGTCAAAACAGCCTGGTACTTGTATAGTGATAGATATGTATTAGAACAGAAAACCCAGAAATAAAGATATCTGCACACAGACAACTGATTTTCAACAAAGGCCCCAAAAGCATTAAACGGGAAGAAGATTCCCTCTTCAATAAATTGTGCTGGAAAAATTGGAGAAATTCGGTGTGAGTCCACTGCTGTAGAAGCAAGCAGCAAACTGAACACAAGGCCAAGTGTGTCAGGCACCCATGCTATTGACTGGGGGTCCAGGCAGCTTGGCAGAGAGCCTGATTTGTGCCGAGCAACTATACACCATCCACTCCAAGTAAGTATTTGGAAGCACACTAGCCCAGAGCGTGCTGCACATCAGTTGGGATCAAATGGTCAAGGGAGGGGAAAGGCGGATGTATAATGTGAGGTTGACCTGTATGTCTTTGATGAGGGTCCCCTGGACAGTAGACAGCCCTATAAAAGGGAGGAAGGATATGGATGGGATTGCCAATCTCACCACTGGTCCTGAGGGGTTCATTTGTGCTGGATTGCCTGTGTTTCCAGTTCCCATCTGCACCGCTGTGCATCCTCTGGTCTAACCAGGTTTGCAAGGGAGAATTGGGATCATGATAGTGGGGGAGGGGGAGGAAGCATTTAAGAACTACAGGAAGGTTGTGAGTTTCATCAATGTTACACTGCATAACAGCTCACCTTTGACAAAGAACCAGAGCACATTAAATGGTGAGGAGATATTTTTTTAACAAATGGTGCTGGCAAACTATATATCCATTTGCAGAAAAATGAAACATCATATAGAAAAGCAAATCTATGGTAGTTACTTAATCTGGTGTCAATTTGGGACTTGAGAGGATTTAGAGTGAAGGGGTGGAGTCTAGTCTGTCAATTGGATCATAGCCAATGAGGCCTCTGTGTGGACATGGCCTTCTGAGAATTCTGGGAACTCCTGTATTATCCTCCTTGGAGACAGGAGACATTCTCTCTCTCTACTCTATTGACAAGACACATGGTGCTACACCCTGGGAGCTGGAGAAGCCACATGGACCTGTCCTCATGCAACCCAACCTCTGGAGCCAGGGAAGCCACACAGAGACCCCTGCCAGCAATGAGATGCTTACAATGCCATTGGATCCAGAAGACTTGTAATACACTGGCCTGTGATCTTCCTGTATTTGTCATCATTGCATGTGTTTCATGAGTCTGAAGAGGACTTTATAGATTATCAGACATATGGGCTAATATCAGACTTATGGACTTGATCTGGACTGGGCTCGGAGGTTTTATCAATATTCAATTGCTCTTGTATATACCCTCTTTCTTATTCACATATGAGTCTCTATGAATTTGTTTCTCTAGTTTACCCAGACTAACACAAAATCCAAAATGGATCAAAGACCTAAATGTAAAATCTAGAACTGTGAAGATCATCAATGAAAAAATAGGAACAAAGCTAGTGGCCCTCATACATACATAAATACACTATGAACACAATGAAAAGCACACAAAAAGCAAAAGATGAAACAGATGACTGATAAATTAGAACTTTGCTGTTTCAAAATATTTCACCAAAAGAGTCAAAAAAGAACTTACCAACTGGAAAAATTTTTTTAGCAATGACATCATCAGACAAGGACTAATCTCTAACATTTATGGGAAACCTCAACACTTCAACAAGACAAAGACAAACGATCCAATTAAAAATGGACAGAGGACACGAAGAGACATTTCAACAAAGAAGACATGAAAAGAAATTGTGAAGAAACTTCCATGACAATTATTCACGACCAATATTTCAGGAGATGCAAATCAAAACAACAGTTAGCAAATTACCTCATGCTAGTAGGAGCCTTTGTGGCTTAGCAGTTGTGCATTGGGCTGCTATACCAACTGTTGTGCTGGAGAAAGAGGAGGGTTTGGATTTTGTTAAAAGCAGTGGCAGCACATACTCACTTATGCTAGGAACTTTGGAAGACACCATGGCTGCAGCGATAGTCTCAGGCATCGGAGCAATTGCAAGGCTGGCCCAGGGCCGTGCAGTGTTTACTTCTGTTGTGCATAAGGTCCCTATGATTCAGAACCAACTCAATGCCCCAATAGCAACAACATATTAGCCATTGATGTACAGCAACCGATTATTAGGCATTATTATTATTTTGAAGACCCAACATGAGATTTAAGAGAGGACAATATATTTTAACGAGCATTTCCAGAACGTCCTGTATAATAAAAAAATGGAGTGGCAGTTGCTTGCAACGATGGTGACTCTAACATGTGTAAACAAAGTTGAAGGCTTTACATTGTGATCAAAACAGTATTAAAAATACTGAAACTTTCCAGTGCAGCAAAAGTTTAAGCCGTCTGATGCCATTAAACAAACCTAAGTAGAATTTTCACATGTGAACGTTGGACATTGAATAAGGAAGCCCACAGAAGAATTGATGTACTTGAATTGTGGTTATGGCACAGAGTATTGAAAGTCCGCTAAGAGGACAACCTGGCCTTGGAAGAAGTATGGCCAGAGTTTCCCTGAGAGGCAAGGATGGCAAGACTTTGTTTTACATACGTTGGACAAGTTGACAAGAGAGAGCAGTCACGTGAGAAGGCATCATGCTTGGTAAAGTGGAGGAGCAGTGAAACAGGGGCAGGCCCTCTACGAGCTAGATTGACACAGTGCCTGAAACAATGGCTCCAGCGAGGAAACAGTTCTGAGGAGGGCGCAGGAGCACGCAGTGCTTCCTTCAGTTGGCACAGGGTCACGATGGGTGGGAACCGACTCCCTGGCATCTAGCAACAACTTCAGTAAAAACGTTACAGTCTTGGAAACCCACAGGGGCAGTGCTGCCCTTTCTATAGGAGCGCCATGAGTTGGAGTTGACTTGATGGAAATTAGAGCATTCATAGCAAAATTAAAACAAAATAAAGCAGTACATTCTGGAGAGCATGTGAAATGATTAGAACTCTGATACACCACTGGTGGGACTGTAAAATGTTTCAAACTGTGCAAAAGCAATATGATGCTTTCGCAAACATTTGGGAATTAAAAAATACATGAAAACCCTATGTCCCAGCAATTCTCAAACTTGTTATATATCATAAAGAAATAAGGTCTGGCATACAAAGAGCTATATGCAAGCTTTTATTCTTTGCAGCACTATTTACAATAGCACAAAGAAGGAAACGACCTAGATGTCTATGAGTGGAAGAATGGATAAATAAACTTTGGTACGAACACGTAATGGAATACTGTGCGATGTTTCAGAATAGCGATGAATCTGTGGCACTCCTAATTATGTAGATGAAACGGAATGACATTACGTTGAGTGAAGTTAGTCCATCACAAAAAGACAACTATTTTATGGTACCATTCTTGTACAAATCGAAGAAAGGATTTGCACACTAAAACCATTCGCTGATGGTTACGGGGTGGAAGGAGAGGAGCAGTCACACACTGGAGGGTGGGCAGGGAAGGGGTGAAATTGGGTGAAAGGGAAGGTAATGAACAATGAAAACGAGGCTGGCAAAAAACCACAGAGGCAGGAAAAAGACAGACGTTTTCAAGAGTTAAAGGCAACAGAGGTACATGTTCTATACATAATCCTGCAATAGTGGTGATTTCTGAGTAGATACTTGGACAGACAAGCTAGCAGGCTGAACAGGTGTAAAATGGAGAGTGGGAGTATACCCACAAATTGTATGTACACACACACATACACATATATGTATATATGATTTCAGGGGATATTTCTGTCCGTGCATTTACCTTTGCTACAAATATGTCCATGGCTATGGTGGGACAGACAGTGGACCAAGTTATGAAAACTTTTGGACATAATCAAACACCTTGATGGAATGAGTTGCTGGAGCCAGAGGACCAGACCCCAGTTTCAGAATACACCAGGGCCAAATATCACAATATAACTCACAACGACAATGTTCTATGTTCTACTTTGGTGAGTATTGACTAGGGCCTTAAAAGCTCATAAGTAGCCCTCTAAAGTGCAACTATTCATATCTCCTCGTCCAGAGGAAAGAAAAGTAATAAAAATATAAAGACATGTGCAAGTAGTGAGTCCAATGGATTAATGGACCTTGCAAACATCTGACTCCCCAACCATGAGATCAGAAGAATTGGATGACGCCTGGCTACCATTACCTACTGCTCTAAAAAGTATTCCATTAGAATGCTCTGGACAGTGGGAGGAAAATGTGGAACAGATCTCAAAACTACGAGAGACCAGGATTACTGGCTGAAAGAGACTACTGGTATCAGTACAATCAAAAAGTGGATGAAGGGAGACGTCGGACAGGGCAAGATATGACAAAATAACCATTTATAAACTATCAAGGGCTCATGCGGGAGGGGGGAGCGGGGAGGGAGGGGAAAAATGAGGACCTAATGTCGGGGGTTTAAATGGAGAGAAAATGTTTTGAGAAACGATGTACAAATGCGTTTTACACAATTGATGTGTGTATGGATTGGGATAACAGTTGTATGAGCCCCAAATAAAATGATTTTTTTTAAAAGAAAAAAAAAATAATAATGCATAAGGAACTCGACTGAAAACAAAATGTCAAAAAATAAAAAATAAAAAAAATAAAACCTCTCATTAGTACCTAAAGGCTGTGGTCATTAATGACCCTTCAAGTAAAATTAACTCACCCCCATGTTAGAATACTCAATGATTTAAGATAAAAAAGTCAGTATTTACCCAAAGACAAAGCTAATAACTTTTGTAGAGGAAGGAATGGGAAGAGAAGGCATGGAGAATGTGGCATGATGGTACTTAGAAGGGATTGCAATGGATGAGTTGAAATACAAGGATTGTAAAACTAATGATCTACTTTGTAAATCTTCACCTAATTCACAATAAAACACTTAAAAGGGGAAAAGATAAAGCTCTTCATAGTAATGCTAATCAAAGGGACCTAGAAGAATCTATGTGCTTGGATTATGGTAGTGGTGAACGATATTGACTATTGAAAGAATGAATAAACTAATCGCGGAGCAAATACAACCTGAATATTCCTTAGAAGCAAGGATGGCGAGACTTTGATGGACTTACTTTGGACATGCCATCAGGGAAAACACTCACTCGTCAAGGTCGTCATGGTTCCTAGAATGCCAACGAAAACGAGGAAGCGCTCAGTGGAATTGATTGACACACTGCCCTCACACTGAGCTCCAACAAACCGATCACAGAAATCACATAACCCCGCAACATTTTGTTCACATTTACAATCAGCGATGACAACCAGAGTCTTGTCAATTCGAGAAAAATGCTTACTTAAAAGTAATGTTTGTTGTTTGAAATAACATGAGATGGGCAAATCTGCACAGTGGAAGACTGGTTAGGTTCTAGTGGTGTGATCCTGAGTGTAACCTCTGAACTTCACGTCACCGTCTCTAAGAGGAAAACAGTTATGCTGTTCTCAAAGCCCTGTCCTGAGGTTTAAGTGAGATGAATTCATTGTGGTGACGTGAAATTTTTCATTCTGTTCTTCCATCCATTTCTCCATAATTCCACCACATGATTGGGTGGAACCATGCAAATAAGGTGTCATTCACTCGCTGGCAGTGAGTTGGTTCTGACTTATGGTGACTCTCTAGAACAGCGTATAACTGCCCTTGTGGGTTTCTGAGACTTCTGGCCTTGGGGTCAGCCCAAAGCTGAACCCACTAACCACCATAGATCCTTATATGACCAGGGCGCTAACTTGGAGATTGGTCGGTTTTGCTTTTCCCCTGGTTATAATTATGAGGCATCACAGAAGAAGAGATAATTCCGAGGTTCATAAAAAAATTAACTCCGAGGTTCATAAAAAATGACACTAAGTCTCACTGAGTGACTCCAACCCATAGCGACCATGTGCACAATAGAATGAACCACGGCACAGTCCTGTGCCATCCTCACAATTGTTCCTGTGCCTGATCCCATTGTTACAGCCACGGTGTGAATCCATTTCCTTGAGGTCCTTCCTCTTTTTCGGCGGCCCTCCGCTTTACCAAACATGATGGCCTCCAGGGACCGGTCTCTCCTGACAATATGTCCAAACTATGCAAGATGAAGTCTCTCCATCCATGCCTGTATGGAGCATTCTACCCTTACTTCTTCCAATACAGATCTGTTTGTCCTTCTAGAAGTCCATGGTACTTTCAATATTCTTCCCCAGAACCACAATTCAAAGTGCAACAATTCTTACGTGCTCTTCCCGATTTAGTGCCCAACTTTCACATGCATATAATGCAATGGAGAACACCATGGCTTGAGTCTGGTGCACCTTTGTCCTCAAAAACATGTATCCTTGTTCTTCAATACTTTAAAGAGGTCTTGTGAAGCAGATTTACCTAAATGCCAGGCATCTTTCTATCTGACTACTTATTCCATGTGCATTGACTGTGGATCCAAGTAAGACAAAATCCTTGACAACTTCAATCTTTTCTCCCTTTATCATGATGCTATTAGTCCAGTTTTGAGGATTTTGGTCTTCTTTACATTGAATTGGATTATACGTTGAGTTGGATTATACGGTCTTCTTTACACTGAGTTGATTATAAGAGTGTGGCATCAGGATTGGAGGAAGGCTTATTAGCAACCTGCGGTATGCAGATGACACAACCTTGCTTGCTGAAAGTGAGGAGGAATTCAAGCCCTTGCTGATGAAGATCCAGGATTTTAGCCTTCAGTGTGGATCTCAGCTCAATGCAAGCCACCAGCAGAACACAAATGAAATCTGAGCTTGAAGTGGTGGAGATTGCAAAGGTCATGCCACACTGAGACCAGAAGCCAGGCACAGAGCTCATAAGACAGAAAAGAGAAACAGTGATTAGTTTATGAGACGATGAGGCAGAAGAGCAGGCAGGCTTTCTGTTCCAAGCAACCACGTGGCAGAGAGGCTGGGAACCCGAGAAAGAGAAAGAGCTAAAGAAAGGGAAATTTGGCTGCTGGCTGAGAAGAGGTGTTGCTGTAGACCAATGACGTATCCATGACCTCTTCTGATCCTGTTAACTTCCCTGGTAAACCCCCGTAATTGTGATTATTGTCTGTGTCCACTGTATGGCCATTGCCATGAATTATGGAACTCAGCAGAAAAGTAGAGTGTTGTGGGAGGAGTTGTTGATGTCAGAATAGTCAAAGAAAAATGGTTGGTAGAGGCATGTCTGACCTCTGATTTGCGATAATTGGTCTTGGGCTGGTGTGTAGATGCAGCCCCCTCCCTTGTGTAACCAGAAGAGTTCTGATGTAGCCTCTATGCTGTTTTCTTATCATGAACAGTGCCACATTTGGCACAAGAAATAAATGATAGTTGTTGTCTGTCTGGGTAATTGGCCACAGAGAAAGTAAGCAAAGTATTTCAAAAAGTTTCTGCTCTGCGGGAGACCTCAAGGGTCTTGGGAGAAGAGCCACCGTTTTGCAGAAGGGAACATACTGTGCTGGAATCTACCTCGTACCTCTGCCTGGCTGCTGCTCCAACCTTTTCCACCAAGAAAACTCGCTTCTCAGAGGTTGCTGCTGACATTCAGAAAAGAACCTGTAAATCAGTGCTGAAGGGAATTATGGAAAAACTCAGGTCAGGCCATGGGACAAAAACCAAACCAAACTTTACTGCCATTAGGTCTAGTTCAACTCAGAGTTCCTGTAGAGGACAGAATACAACTGGGCCTGTGGGTTTCTGAGCATGTAAGTCTTTATGGGAGTAGAAAGCCTCATACTTCTCCCTTAGAGTGGCTGGTGGTTTCAAACTGGTAACCTTGCAGTAGCAGCCCAACATATAACCAACTACGATGCCACCAGGGCACCTCCCCGTCAACCATAGCCTTCCACCATCCTCGTGCTCAGAACTTAAGCTCTCATGCACCATCAAGGACTCTGAAGGGCATCACATTACAATGTCCCAGGGTAGAGGGAGAGCACAAGGTGCAGCCAAACTAAAAAAATCGTAAAAGCAACCAAGCTTACTGGCTCGAGAGTGACATGGAAGCCTTGAGGTTATGACCTTAAGTCACCCTTCAGATCTGAAACGGACACGACCCCACAGCTCCGTGTTCAGCAACACCGTAGGCAGGTTTTAGCAGGAACAATAACAAGAGTGAGGTACACATATCTTAGACTAATTAACCATTTAGGATCCAAAGGGCAGCATTTACCCAAGGACAACGTTCAGAAGGGTTGGGAAAAAAGAAAGAATGGAAATACAGGGAGAAAATGGGTACGTGATATTACATTGTGGGGATTGCAACCAACGAAGTGACATAAAACGTGTCTGAACTGCATGGAACACTGTCCAGTAAACTGTCCCCAAATTCATGGTGAAAAGGTTTAAAAACATAACAAGCACAGAAGTGTGCCCCCAGATGACCCAGCAGTACCAATGACAGTAAGTATAACCAGCAAACTGTTGTCAAGGAGTTGACTCTAATTCATTGTCACTCTGTGAATGTCAGGGTAGAACTGTGCTTTATAGGGTTTTTCATGGTGGACGATTCAGAAGTACATCACCAAGGTTTTCTTTGAGGTACCTCGTGGGTGAACTTGAACCTCCAACTTTTCAGTTAGCAGTTGAGTTCATTAATCCTTTGTACCACCCAGGCATGCATCTAGTAGAAAGGGAGGGTTGTATCCTTGCAGTTGACTTCAAACCCAGTGGGGGAACTTTGTGTTTTTTGTTTTTTTTGTGTGAGTGAGTGAGTGAGAGAGTGAGTGAATTAGAGAGTGAGTGAGAGAGTGAGTGAGTGAATTAGAGAGTGAGTGAGTGAGTCAGTGAGTGAGTGAGAGTGTGATAGAGTGATTGAGTGAGTGAGAGAGTGAGTGAGTTAGAGAGTGAGTGAGTGAGTAAATGAGTGAGTGAATGGGAGTGAGTGAATTAGAGAGAGAGTGAGTCAGTGAGTGAGAGAGTGAGAATGAGTGAATTAGAGTGAGTGAGTGAGTGAATCAGTGAATGAGAGTGAGTGAGAGTGCGTGAGTGAGAGAGTGAGTGAGTGAATGAGAGTGTGAGAGTGAGTGAGAGAGTGAGTGAATTAGAGAGTGAGTGAGTGAGAGAGTGAGAGAGTGAGTGAGTGAGTGAGAGTGAGAGTGAGTGAGAGAGTGAGTGAGT
>NW_022103912.1:3256226-3280043 GCF_000313985.2 Echinops telfairi
GAGTGAGTGAGTGAGAGTGAGTGAGTCGGAACTTTGTGTTTGATAGTGAAGTTAGAACAAAAAGGTAAGGCAATGTGGAGGGTAGGTGGCTGGGGAGCTCTCCAGGTTCCCGAGGACAGAAGCAAGTGAGTCCTGAGGTCTTCAGAGAAAGGAATTGAGGTAGGAGGGCATTTGTCTCCCAAGGCCTCCAGCTGATCTGGAAGGCTGGTACTACTTGGGAGACCCATGAAGGCCAAGGAGAGAAGAAACCGGAAATGATTGTCTCAGCATTTCTGAGGGAGGGAGGGAGGAGGAAGGCGGAAGGGAAGAGTTAGCAACCCAGAGGCAGAGCGCAGAGCAGGGCAGAGAGCCTTGCTCATTGCAGCCGAATTGGAACCCTCCCTTTGTTTATGAAACCAGAGTCCTGGAGATACACAAGCCGAATGGGGAACCCTGGGGTGTGGGGGGGTTGGTCTAACATCTTGATCTACTTTCCCAGACTTTTTGGATGGAGCACACCCCTAAGCCCCTGTGCCAAGCCATTTCCCCCCTCTATTTGTTAAATCCATCTGCAGTTCAAGGGAAATCAGATTCATGTGTTTTCAATTCATTTACACTTAACTTATTAAAATATTGCTTTGTAAGAGCTATTTGATGTCCAGGAAGCCATTTGCGTCTCCTAAATAAATCTTTAAAGTCTCTTTTTCTTAGAAACAGGAAATTGCATTTTGCCAAATGCAAATTAACTTGCACCTCATAAAGTTCAAGTTGAGCTCAAAACATATACTGCGTGAGGGTCGGGTAGGTTTCAAACTTGGCAAGCTATCTCAAGGTTTAATCTAAACCAAGAGAAGGCAATTGGAGGATCCAAGGACATTCCAAGGGATGGTATTATTGAACAATGCCCAAATTCAAGTTCAGTTTCCCTCACAATGATTCATAGGGTCGATTATCAGTATTTACCACCCACCTTCCCCAGTCTTCTTTACCTTAGGCCAGGTCAAGAAGACCACATTAGGTACATCTTTGTCCAGGAAACTAGGGGAAATGAGAGGGGGGCCTACGGGGTTAAGCCTTTGGCTTTAAATGTTATCAGACGTGCTTTGTTCCCTGTGCACAACCGAACCAAGGACATTCTCTATGGAGTGCCTCCTTCTGGAAGCAGACATACTTTGTTCTTTCTCCTCCCACATGCGCAGTGTGTGAGCACATTCCACATATGCACAGGCCCCCTCCCCCTGAAGCAGTTTAGGCCTATTATCAAATCTGTCTTCACTACTAGGGTGAGGCAGGGTGGGGTGGGACTATTAACTTCATTTTACACGCAGGGAAAGGGAGGGTCAGAGAAAGGTGAGTCGATTTGCCCACGGTCACTGTGGAGCCAGGCTGTCTCCCTCGAATGCAGAGAAAAGAAGCCTTGGGTCCTTTACTTGTCGGAGGTAGAGCGAAGAACCTTCCAGAAGAGCTGACCTGGGTAAATACAATGCTAGGGAATGAAACATCAATGGTACTAGTGGCCTCTTGGGTGCTTGGCTGAGCTTTGAGGTTCCTATCCCCAAGATGCTCATAACTTAGTGTAGAGACAGGGAGGTATCTGAATCAGCATCTAGGACAAGTGATAGTCAAAGACATGCACAGAGTTCTGGAGGCATACAGCAGAGACATTGAACTAAATCTGGGGATTCTGATTAGGCTTCCCAGAAGAAGAGACCCTTGCACTAAACCTGTGGGGACGAACAAGAGATATCCCCGTGAAGAAACACAACAAAGCAACCAAATGCATTGCTAGCTGCGGGAAACAGATTTCTCCCAAGCTGTCTTCCCCAAACAGATGTCAAACCTAGCTGCTTGCTACACGTGGTAAAAGACTATATAGTTGGAGGTCAACAAGTAGGTAAGAGGTTATTCTCCCTAAGGACTATCAGCCATCTTGAGCTATCAGACTGTCTAGTCTGTCCCACCCTAAGTAGGGCCTACTCCCTTCTGATAGTAGAAGATTGTTTCCAGGTAGGAGAACCCAGGGAGGTCAAGCCCAATCAAGGGCTGCTATCATGAATCTAGGGTCTGCCCTTCTTGTCACATGCATACCCCTAGTCCCTCCCCTGCCTATTTTGTGTACAACCCTAGCTCATCCCCTTTCTGTTACACTTATGCCCATTGTATATCCCCCTCCTATTGCTTGTAGTATTTATAGTACAACCCTCTCCTGTGACGTAGGTCTTTACTGGTAAGTAGGGGGCTTGCATGTCCCCAAAAGATATATAAGCCTTGGTTAGCAATCAATCTCTCTTCCCCTCTCTCTCCTGCCCTCTCATCTCCATGTGTGCCACTAGGAGGAGCTGATGTGAGCATGCTACCATGAAATGTGTCTGACTCCTTTATTTCACTCTCTCTTATTCTCTATGACTTTACTATACTCTTTACTTATTATCGCTGTACAATTGCGCCTGCGGGCCTGTGATGATGTGTTAGGGGCTGGCTCCCCTGACAGCTATCAAGCGGATCCCAACTCAGAGTGACTCTCTGGGGAGCTTCGGAAGCTGTAAATCTTTATGGGGGCAGATAGAACCAAATCAAATCAAACTCACTACCACCAAGTCAATTCTAACTCATGGGAGCAGATAATCTCACTTTTCTCCCCAGGAGCAGATTTAGACGGCTACAAACTCCAATGCAAACCCAATAGCGATCCTCAGGGCTGCTTAGCTGAATAAACCAGGAATGGGCTTTTCAGAGAGAAACAAAAGTGATTGTAAAGGCATGGAAACTTAGATACAACATGCTAAAAAACAATTGTTACCAAGGTGACCTCATGCATGCTCCAGTAGAACTGCCCCATCAGGCAATTTCCCCCCCAGAACGAGATCACCAGGCCTTTCTTCTGAAGTACCTCTTGGTCTACTCACTCTTACAACCTCTCATCTAGCAGCCAATCTAGTTACTCACACTAAATTGGTGACCTAGAGACCCTTCCAGACTTGTGCTCAGAATCAAGTTCTTGATATGAAAACGATCTGCTCTACATGCAATTAAACCACCCAGGGACTCCAAGAACGTAGTGGGAATAGGGAACCATAGGAGTGAAAAGAGGGAGATAGTGGGCAGGAAGCAGACAGGCTTCCTGGGCTTTCATCTGCCATGCTCAAGAGGTTGGACTTAATCCAGAGGCCTGGGGTTCTCAACCTTTTGTCCATGGAAACTTTGGAAATCTGATGACATTTATAGACTCTCTCCTCGGAAAATTGCATATGCTCTCATGTACACAAAATTGTGACTATCATCTAATAGGTCTCATCCAGTTTTTGAAGCCCTTTCTTAGTGATTATGGAATCACGAAGAAATGTTAGGCATCAGTATGACATGATTTAACTTGCATTCCATAAATTCTGTCTGTACCTTGTGGATAACAGATTGGAAGTAAAGTTAAGACTGAAAACAGGTTAGGAGGTTGATGCAATAACTGAGGTGAGAGATGGTGGAGCCTGAGAAAGCACGGATGCCTTTCTGGGTTCCCCACCGGAGTAATGGACATGAAGTTCCCCACCGGAGTAATGGACATGAAGTTCCCCACCGGAGTAATGGACATGAAGTTCCCCACCGGAGTAATGGACATGAACTTGCACGTAGAGCAGACCCTTTTCTCATCAAGAACTTAATTCTGAGGACAGGTATGGAAGGGTCTCTAAGTCATCAACAGTATGAGTAAGGGCAGATTGATTATATGAGGCTTCCTGGTTATGGCCAAGAAAAGGCAAATGAAATGAACAGAGCATAAAGTTAATTTAAAACTAGGTCCTATTTCTTCCAGTGCACTATAATACATTTGGTTTACTCATAGCTCCAAATTCTAGGAGAAATGTTTATTTAATCCAATTATGCCAATTAGATGACATCCGTATAATTTCTGAGTGTAGTGTACATATTTTATTACTGAAAAAGTAGTTTCTGAGTTGGGATTTCAAAATAAACTTCATAATGATAAAATAAACATCCAAGCTTCTGGGAAATATTTTGGGAGGTGGAATTCTACAACAGTAATGTGTGAAGGTCATGAAAATGTGCCAATCAGATCCTATGCTGCAGAGCACAATTGACTGTAGGCTCCAAATGCTACCCTTCGGAATGCTCTATCAAGTTTATGTTGAGCCCATGCTTTGAGCTGGCTCTCCTAGCCAATAACTATTGTAGAGGTGGGGGATGCTACAGCAGTACCTTTCTTGTAAGGCAATTGCCCAAATGAAGAAATTCACATCATTTCTGTTAGCTGCCATTGAGTTGGTGGACTGGAATGAAATGCTGCCTGCCCTAATCCATCTCACCCAATCAGTTGGTGAGATCAGGTCACTATGATTCACAGGATTTTCATTGGCTGATTTTTGGAAGTAGCTCACCAGCCCCTTCTTCTTAGTTCATCTTACTCTAGAAACACCATTAAAATCTGCTTAGTATTGTGTTAGTCTGGGTAGACTAGAGAAACGAATTTATAGACACTCATATGTGTATAAGAAAGAGCTTTAATACACAAAAGCAATTAAATATTGAGAAAATATCCCAGCCCAGTACAGATCAAGCCCACAAGTCCAATATTAGCCCATATGTCCGATTCCAGTCTCTACAGTCATCTTCAGACACACAAAACATATGCAATGATGCTGAATGCAGGAAGATCACAGGCCAGTGGATAGACGGTCTTGTGGATCCAGTGGCAGTGTAAGCATCTCAGTGCTGGCAGAGGTCTCCACGTGGCTCCTCTGGCTCCAGAGTGCTATCATAGCTCCATGTGTCTTATCAATGGAAATGTCTCACGGGGAGTGAACATATGTACTGCCTCTAGTGATATGTTTATGGGTCCTGTGGGTCCTCCAAATGAGGTCATCGAGTTGATTGACAGGCTAAACCCCCTTCACTTATAAATCTCAAATTGACAACAGATTATGTAACTACCAAAAGCATCATGGAACAAGGCAACCTCCACTGACAGATGGGTGGTGGCTGGGTCTTCTGCAGAGAATGTGACAATTTCATCACTGCTGTCTCACATTGTTATAGTCTAACCCACTGGCATCAAGGTGAATTCCAACTCAGGCAGCCCAATAAGGCAGGGCAGAACTGCCCACAGCTTTATGGAAGCAGACAGCCATATCGTTCTCCCAAGGTGCTGCTGGTGGGTTTGAACCGATAACCTTTTCAGGTAGCAGCCAAGCATTTTAAACTGTGGCTCCAGGGTTCCTTATTGTGACATTCCTACAATCTAATTCTCAAACTCCATTTAAGTTTTATCCATCGTCCCAGTAATGTTGCTTATGACAAATGGATTCCATTTAAAATCACAATTATATTTAGTTGTCACGTTGTTTTAGCGTTCTGTAGCTTGGAACAACTCAGTCTTACTTTTAAACAGTATGACACACACACACACACACAACAAGTCATATATTTTGTCAAATGACCTATAATTTGAGTTTGCTGGATATTTTTTTCAGTTATACAGCTTTGGCAGAAATGCCACAGAATAGGGCTGTGTAATTTTGCTGCATCCTGTCATTATGATCGTTCAGTTTCCATTTTTCCAGTGTTTACTGGTGATTTCTTGATTGAGATGGCCTGCCAAACTTCTCCACTTTACATTTTTCCCTTGTAACCAATATGCATTTTGGGGAGACATGCAGTGAAAGTATATTAATATTTCATTCCTTAACAAAATTTCAATGTATTTACTCATTTATTTATAGAACCTGAGCTGTTTTAGTCAATAGTGTATTTTTTTGAAGCTCAAATTATCCTAAATTTGGCCACTGGGAGCCCCTCATAAAGCTGTTCATGTCTACATCCCTTACATATGACTTCCTCATTCTTGACCTTGTGAAACAAGGCTGTCCCAGGTTCATCCTGTTCTCTCTCTGCTCTGTCTTGAAAGCAGCTATTTCTAAGGAACACTACTCTTTTTTCTAAACAGTGAAAGGCGTTTCAAAGTCAGGATTGAATCTGTAAGGGTACTCAGTGATATTAGGGTGTCACTTCATTATATCCCTCTCAGTGGACAGAATTACAGATTATATGTATATTCGTGTCCATATTTTAAAATATACTTTGCACATCACGAGTTTACCCAATACTTCCAATTCCCATTCAGCACCTTCTCTGACAAGAAGAAATCTTACCTCCTTTCCTGTGTTAGACTGGGTTGATTCAGTGACACTGAATCAAATTCAGTGACACTCATATATGTATAAGAAAGAGCTTTATATTAAGAAGTAATTATATATCAAGAAAGCATCCCAACTCAGTCCAACTCAAGTCCATAAGTCTGATATCAGTTTACAAGTCCCTCTTCAGACTCACTCAGCCACATGCAGTGATACAGAAGGCAGGAAGATCACAGGGCAGTGGGTGCAGAGTTATGCAGACCCAAGGTTGATGGGAACATGGAAAGGCTCAGGCAGCTCTCAGGGTGGCAGCAAGTAGGAAGGTAGAATGGTAGAAGGCAAAGGTGGTTCCCAGGGTCCTCGTTATGAGAAGGCTACATCCCTAAGGGAGCACCATCAAGCTGTGACTTGAGTTACAGGTTGGATTCCACCCGTACAGCTTCCTACATTTTCATATTGACATAAATCATCTAACTACCATAATTATCTTTAAGCATTTCATAAACTGTCTATGTAATCAGGTTCCATTGCCTGATGCTACCCTGCCTGTGCTGGAACTCTTGACACTTGCACTGTTCACTTCCTTGTATTGAGTCAGTACTCTCTGACTCTCACACCCTCTACCAGACCATCACTGATGCCACCATCGCTCCCAGTCCACCATGGCTCTGTCCACTTCCGCCAGCACACCACATTAGTTTCCTCTTGCTATTATGACAAATCACCACAGACACAGGAGTTTAAGATAACACACATTTATTATCTTCCAGTTTTGGAGATCAGAAGTTAGAAATAGGTCTGCACATCTGTGACCCTGCGGAGGCACTGGGACAGTCTATTCCCTTTCCTTCTCTAACTTCTAGATGCAGTTTGCTCACACACCTCCACCAATAGCCCTGTCCTCCATCTAAAGTGAAGCACCTTTTCTCTACACTGACCTCTTTCCCTCCTTTCACCTTCTCGCGTTCTCTCTCTCTCTCTACACACACACACACACACACACACACACACACACACACACACACACACACACATATATGAATCTATAGAATTCTTAGTGATTACATTGGGCCCATCTGGATGATCCAGGATAATCTCCCCATTTCAAGGTTCTTAGCTTAATCGCCTCTGTAAAGTAACACATTCACAGGTTCTGTGGATTAGGACAAATCCATCTTCTAAAACTTCTTTCAAACTCACCACCATCAAAGCAGATTACAACTCAGACCAACTCTCTAGGACAGGGCAGCACTGCCCCTGCAGAAACTTCTATTGATGTGTAACTCCAACTAGCATATAAGTTAATCATTCAGTCATATGAAGGAGAGTTGTGTAGTCCTCACCACAATCAATGTCAGAATATGCTTTTCTGATACTCATTGTTGCTAGCTCCCCCATCTTCTCCTGCCATGCCCCTAGATAATTACTAATCCAGTTTCTGCCCCAAGAGTTTTACCTATCCTGGATCGCATATACAGAAAGTCTTAAAAAACACAAACAAGAAGTAAGCAAAGGAAACCCAACAACAATGACTAGACAAAACAGAAATATTTTAATTGAAGAGAAAGCAGAACATCTTAAGATCTGATATGTTTAAAAATGGGTTAAAAGGGAGATCAAGTGTTAAGGTATTATGTTTTAATGTGAGCAGAAAGCCTTTCTCCCACAAAGCAGCTGATGGTTTTGAATGACTGATTTTGAGGTGATTAGCAGCCTAATGCATAACTTACAGTGCCACTACAGAAAACTTCCATATGTAGTCTTACTTAGTGGGACTTAGTCTCACTTAATTGAGAGTTAACTAACTATTCAAGAAGAGAAGAAAATCAAAGTGATGCAAAGGGAGGAAAACAGGAGCAAGAATCATTTCAACCATATTTTATAAATATCCTGAGGCTCTCAGAAAGATTGTAATTTACCTAAGTGTTTATAGTTTGTAAGTAACAGAGAGAAGACCTAAATCTAGATTACTTGATTGCTAAAAGTGAATTTCTTTTTTAATTTACTGTGTCAATTTTCAAATTGTGCTTCGCTCATCTGATACCACATATCACCTGAAGGTCTATTTCTATTTGCCAAGATTCTCTACCTAACCCTAAAAGCATTTCCAAGAAGGTTCTCAGGAAGCCAAGAATAGCTTGTAGTACAGGTTATTCAGATTTTTCCTCATTTTAACCGACAACATAATTTTCTTCTGCTTTCTGGGTTGGGTGAAGAAGTGAAATTATCTTTTATTATGGGGTATCTTTTGTCTTTTCCTGACCTTATCCACAATCCTAAGGAGATACATGAGCCACATACCGACTCTCAGCAATCAAACTATGATTTACTTTTCTTCTTTGGTGGTAAAGAGGTGCTGAAGTATGATGATAAGGAGCTGGTCCAGGTTATAGGACTGTTTCCTTGCAAACAGACATGGCACCAGAATAATCAACGGGGCTTTACATATGAGTAGGAACGGCGTTCCCAGTGCTGCTACAAGGTCCGTGTGGATCTAGTCCACTGGCCCAAACCTTGTCAGTCTTTGGTCCCTGAGAATATATATATATTTATGCTGGGCCTGACTTTCAGGATCGCTCCAGAATGAGAGATACAAGGCACTCAACATTATGTGATGTGTATTTGTACTTCATTGCTTTATCTCATTGTACACCCATTTATTCAACTGAGTTTACGGGGAACTCTGAGCTGGTGTTAAGGGCACAGAGATGAGTCGGCCTGTAAGCAGCGCAGGAACTCACAGGATAGGATTGCTTGTATGTGGAGGGCTTTGGACATTCTGAGCTGAATTTGACATCTGCAATTCCAGATCCTTTTGTTACATGCTGTTAAACAAAAGAACACCACTTCTGTTCTTAAGGACATAGATGGAGGAGCAGTAAAGACATAGGTGAGCTAGAGGGGGAGGCTTTTCCAGCAAAAGAATCTCAAGGGTGGGGCAGTTTCAATAAAAACAATACAAACACCCAAAACTCTCCCACCGTATTTGGAAAATAAAACTTTTTCATGAAAAAGTTTTGGAAAACATAGCCCAATCCAAAGAAGAAAACAATAATTCTTTACAAGTTTAAGACTTAGAGAAGGTCATGAATGGAGGCTCCCAAATTAAAATCTCATGTATTAGCGTGTGAAGCTGTTTAATTTGATTAGCTGCTCATCAAACACTTCATTTCGTTTCAGTCCAGTCACTGAAGCCATCGGACCCTCTCGTGAAAATGTGGCTATGGAGGGGTAGGGGGTTCCAGCTGCTACTGAACTCCCTCGTTTAGGATTGGCCTTGGGGTTATGAATTGCACCAGTGGTCCCAGATACAGATTATGGCTTGGGGTCTCTGCCATCCTGGGCTGCTCTCTCTGCAGGAATTAATTATTAGACAGGCTTTCCCAGAGGTGCTGACCAGAAAGGGCTTCTGCCGGGATTTACTCTTATTTACAGGGCTGGCCTCTGACTAATGAGGAGACAGGGGTCAGGGTGGTCTACCACAGCCTGAACTCTTCTCCCTGGAATCTGGACACAGCATTATGTATTGGCTCACAATCCTGTCTCTGAGATCTGATAAAATCTGACATAATGGCAACATCCTCTACTTCTGGGTTTCCAAAAGAGATTTTAACAGGAGAATAAGTACTTGTGATCTCTTGAAGCCAGAGTAAGGCCTCTGTCGATGGTTTCATTGTTTGCATCATAGCTGTACAGAAATAAAAGAGAAGCTAGCTTGTACTACGTTTTCTGCTAGGCAGTTCTTTATACAGTGTTTAATATAGTCCTCACAAAATTTTGTGTTATTGCTATTGTCTTCTCCATCTGCGCATATCAAGAAGTTTTGCCTTGCTTAAAGTTTAATATTCAGTATTACTGTGATGGCTTGTATGATTCTAGGATGCTCAAAGCTTTGCCACTGACAAACGCAATACCAACAGAGTCACTTATGGTACACAGGCTTTAGCAGAGCTTCCAGACAAAGATAGACTAGGAAGAAAGGTTTAGAGTTTTACTTCCAAAAACCAACCAATAAAAGTAGGGCTGACCTCTGACTAACGAGGAGACAGGGTCAGGATGAAGCACTAGCATTAGCACTATGAAGGCAAGCCCTCGTGTAGGATTGCACAGTGGTCACAAGAACAAACTAAAGCATAATAATCATCCTCCTGAAGAGGGAGCAGGACTGGGCAACATTTTCTTCTTCTGTGTATGGGGTTGCTGTGAGTAGGAGCTGACTTGGGGGCAGCTAACAACAAGAAGGTAGTAGTGTGAGGATCCATATCCGAAGTTTATTCTATTTCACGGAGAGTTTGTCTCACAGTGAACCACACACAGGCAGGAATAAAAGGAACCAAGGACAAGGTCACACTTGCTTGCTGTTGGTGTGGCCTGCCAGCCACTAAGCCAGTTGCTGTAACATCACTCCAACTCATGGCAATCCCATGCGTGTTCAAGTTCAAATGCTTCCTATGCTTTCCAAAGCTGTGACCTTCTGGAAGAAGAGGACCTCGAGGCTTTTCTTTTGGGGCAACTCTGGATGGGATCAAACTACCGACCTTTTGGTTAGTTATTAAGTGCCTGACTGCTTAAGCCACCGAGAAACTGCAAAACAAAGTTGTTGCCATTCAAATGATTTCATGGCCATCTGGTGTCACAGAGCCGACACGTTTCAGAGAGTTTTCTTTACAGATTGCCAGGCCTTTTTATGTTTGACAGTTGGATTGGCACTTCACATGCCTATGACACAATTCAATAGTTCAGTCCTATCAAGAAAATTGTGTAATAATGACCACAATCAATTTTAGGACCTTTTCTTGTTTTTCATGGTTAAATCACTTTTAAAATGAGTTGTTTAATCACAGTCCGTTCTAGTGCTCCTCCCTGCACACATTTTTTGCTACCGAAATCTCCTCACCCTCTCTACATTCCACCCCCACCCCTATATACCCTATAAAACTTTGCATAAGTTATTATCTCTATGCCTATACTCCTTATGTGCTTCACAAACTGGAAAGTGCAAGAGAAACAATAAAGAACAAAAAGATAACAAGGTGGTAAGAATAAAATAATAATAATATAAAGATAAAAATACAAATAATGAGTAAGAAAGAAAAGACCGTCATCAATATTTAAAAAGTCAGGGAATAAATTTTTGTCATGGAACACGGAATATTTATTTGCCCGTAAAACAAATTCAGTTGAGTTAAGAGGGAGGTCAACTGACCAAGTATCAAGTTCAGTCCATCATAATTAAGATTATAATGATCCCTGATAGTAAAGCTGTTCTAGACGCTTGCCTGTGTCTAGAGGTGATCTTCCATTGGCTTAATCTGACTAGATGCCCGGCAGATGGGTTTGGGCTCCCACTCTTTTCCATAGGCTCCTACAAATTGGGTGCTGACAATTTAAGCTCTGAACTTTTCCTTTAGCCATAGTTGAATTTTTTAATTGTCATCTTTGGATCACACTAGCTAGTGTGTTTCTTTCATGTGGATTTAGTTGGTCCCTCACTTAGATGGCTGCTTGTTTAAATACAAGCCTTTACAACTCCAAACACTATTCCCATGGATAGCCAGGCACTATCTGTTTTTCTCCATCACGCTTTGCTGTAGCATCCTTATCTTCAGTTATCATTTCATGAAAGTGAGTATTGAGCAGGGCCATATCATCAGAACTAACGGTTCTTGGATTGGTGCGGCAGTTAAGCGGGAGCCCAGAATCCATCTGCTTGTCCATGGGAAATGTATGACTCAGGTTTACTTTGGCGGTCGTATTATGACCAAATTGGAACCCCGTAAGAGCAACTACACCAACAACAGCAACAAACCAACCAGCAAATAAAAAAACAGAACAAACAAACAAACTAAAGGCAGGAAAACAAGAACCCATAGAAACAAAGAAGTGCATTGTTAATCATGCCCCCTGGGGTACATGGCGATTGCACTGATGACATCCTCAGTTTTTCCAATGACACAGCACTCCAGACTCTTGATATGAGGAGTCTAAGTGAGTATAGTTCCATCTTGCGCTGCAACCCATGAGCTGCTGCTTTATACAGTTCACTCTCCCATTCAAATGCACTCTGTTTATCCAAGTATGGGGATTGGTGCCAGGGAGATCAATTCCAGGCATTTTTCGGTGGTGTTGCTAGGTGGGTTTGAACTGCCAATCTTTTGATTAGCAGTTGAGTACTAACCATTGTACCTTGTCTATGCTCACTCTACTGTGTGAGGCCTGCAGAATTTAATAAGAAAGTTTCTGCTCATTTTTTCCTGAGTCATTTTTTTAGGATATACTCCAGATATCACATTATTCACATTATTCACATTCACATTATTTAATAGTACAGTCGTATCAAGCAGCATTGTACAATTGCTACCACAATCATTTTCTTCCTTTTTGTACTCCTTGATATTGGTTCCCTAGTATTCCCTCCCTGCCCTGTTAGTAAACACTCCCCCACCCCCACCACTGGAAACCCTTATTCTAATTATTGTAGTAATTGTCTGTATAGTTTCACCCAACCTGGGTTGCATATACTGAAAACCAGAGAGAGATACACAATGGAGTGTCAAAAGTGCTGCCAACAATAACAAAATACAGCAGAGATAAGCCTCAATCTTGAACATGAACACACAAACACACAAAACGAAACAAAAAATCACCAGAAAATATAAAAATCAGATCAAGCACAAAAAGGAGAACAAGTGACAAAATTTTAACCATTCAAGTCAGAGTTAACATTGTAATGTACTATAATCTGATAACCAAGTTATTCCCATCCTTTACTTATGGTAATTCCCAGAGACTTCTTACCTGTGTGGATCCTTTGAATGTATTTTGGGCATCCACTGTCCTCCATAGCCTTTGTCAGTATGTTAGTCTGGGTGGGCTAGAGAAAAAAATTCACAGACATTCAAATGTGTATAAGAAAGAGCATTATATAAAAGAGTAATTGCATATTAAGAAAACATCTCAGCCTAGTCTAGATCAAGTTCATAAGTCTGATATTAGCCCATATGTCTGATAGCAGTCTGTAAATTCCTCTTCAGGCTCAGGAAAAACATACAATGACTCTGAGTGCAAGAAGATCACAGGCCAGTGGGTGCAACGTCTTGTGGATCCAGTGGCAGTGGAAGCGTCTTAGCACAGGTGTGGGTCTCCGCGTGGCTCCTCCAGCTCCAAAGCTCTGGCTGCCATCAGTGTAGCTCCATGTGGCTTGTCAACAGGAACGTCTAGCAGAGAGTGAGCTATTTACCTCCGTTGCGCCTCCAAATGAGGTCATCAAGCTGCGACCTGATTGACAGACTAGACTCCACCTCTTTGCAAGTTGACAGTCATGTAACTGCCACAATCAGCAAACCAGAATTTCACAATTTAAGATCTGATACCATTGCATCCTTTGGATTTGGATTATATCTTTTCCATTCCTTGGATCCCAGATGTTGGTGTGTTTCTTTCGTGTGGGCTTATTTGACATCTCTAATAGATGGCTACTTGTTTGAGAATAAGCTTTTAAAACCCCATTCACTATTTTTTTTGATAGCCACACACCATCCAATTTCTTCATGGGCTATAGCATACATGTTTCACTTCCTTCATATGGAAATTGTTCTTAGATTGGAGCAAGGATTAAGCGCAAGCCCCCAATCCATTCCTAAATCTATGTTTCTTATCTGCCCCGGGTTCACCATACAGACCTCTTTGTTATTTTATGGTAGAGAAACTTATCGTTCATCTACCTGGAGCACAGGGTCCTTCTGTTTACAGTGTCATTGATTTGTAATGTATTTAAATACGTGACAATGTAATTAAAACAGAATTAAGAAAGGGAGATTAAACAAGTGTAGACTAACTACAAATCATAATTCATGGATTATTGACTTGCACAGATTAAGTCTCTACATGAATAGACACTATTTACCCAAATAATGGTAGTTGTTGGTCAATTCCATTGACAATATCAGGCACAGATGTGGCAGAATAACGCATATATTAATAAATTAAGTAGGCATTGAAGAAGTAAGTACATGTTAGTCTGCCCATCGATAGATCTATCCTCTTGGTATAGCTATCCATTGTTTTTTCACACTCCTTGTAATTTCAGCCTCAATTCCACAAATGACAATGTGTTTGATGTAGAGCCCAGTTTACCTAATGGGATTTCCACAACACATCCCTCTGGGATGGCTTTTGAAGTATGTTGTGCACCTTGAAGATTCAGAGTTAAATGTCCCAGTATTCTATAGTCCATGGCCTGATTCCTCAGGAGGTGTACAGAGACTCAGTCCAATGTGCCCTATTAGGAGCCTAGTACCAGGCATACTTTCCCCTTAGGGTCCACCAAAGTATTTTAAGTCATTTTTTTTCCCTGATAGGAGGTTGGTCTTCTACATTTTTCTACCAATTGAAATGCCCTTCTCTCCTCCAAGATATGTATGCTTCCCTTATCCCCTCTTGATTGGATTTTCCCATCAGTATTGCTTATCATTCTGGTAGGAATGGTTTCTGGTTTGGGGGACCTCTTCATATTTTGCATGGCAGCCACAAAATGATCATTTCTTCCTTTCCTCCACTCTTAAAAATCTGATCCTAACTGTGTTAGACAGGGTTCTCTAGAGAGATAAAACCAAATTCCTGATAATATAATATATTTATTTATAAAGATAATTAATATATAACGAAAAAGAAATGTTAATCATAAATATAATTAGATATATAACGAGAAATGAACTGTTAAATCATATACAGATAAATATACAAGAAATAAACAGTTAAATTAGAAAGCACTATAAATGGCTTAGCGCAACTCACGTCCGTGAGAGAAAGTTGAGAGACTAGCAGTCCTTCAAGTCCCTGTGTGATGCCAGATCTTCCTCTATTTGTAGAAAGAGCTAGGCTATGTCAGCACAGCAGCCAATCACAAGGCAGGTCACCAACTGCCAGTCCCCAGCTCCAGAGAAGTCTTAAAGGGACCTCAACTTACAGCAACACAGTCCACAGGCTAGGCGTCCCACAGGCTGTGTAGCCTTTAAATTGAAGCACAGAACAAGCAAGGCAGCCGCACACTGGTCCGATGATCACAGAGCGAGAGACAAGAAAGGCAAGGCTCACCAAGCCATCCATCTCTCCGCCCCTCAGTCAATCCCACTTGCGTTTATCAGCCAGGCTGGCACAATAAACTGTCTCACTAACTGAAGTGAGGATTCCTCTTTCAAGGTAGTTTTCAAGATATACACCTAGAGAGGATGACGTCTGGTTCTTTGGCACCAGTCTAACTGACTACTGCTTTTCTTGCCAGTCTGTCAGTGGATTGCATGACCTGAAAACATACGTCTTGTTTGTCTTCATCTTGGTGTTTACCTTTACAGCAGTGGGCTTATACATTATCTGTGCTCTTTTGTTGGACTAACTTCACTCAGAATAATGCTTTCCAGTTCCTCCGTGTCATGAGGAGTCTCATCACTGTTTTTAGAGATGTGTAATATTCCACTGTGTGTATATACCAACATTTTAAAATTCATTCTCCTACTGATGGGAATTTTGGCTGTTTCCAACTCTTGGCTATTGTGAACTGTGCTGCAATAAACATGGGAGAGCATACATCTGCTTGTGATCTGTCTCTCATTTCTTTGAGGTATATGCTCAGCAGTGGTATTGCTGGGTTGTATGGAATTTCTCTTGACAGTTGTCTTAAAAATTGCCATATCTCTTTCCACAGTGGTTGTACATATTTATAAGCCCATCAGTAGTGCATGAAAGTTTCAATCTCTCCACACACACTCCCTAATTTGCTATTCTCTTTTTTAGTTTTGCCTTTAAATATATATATATTGGGCTACAGTTGTGGGTGTAGATGGTACCTCATCATTTTGATTTGCGTTTTCTGGATGGCTGATGGATGAGAGCGTTTCCTTGTGTGCTTGTTAGCTATTCAGGTGTGATCCTTTGTGAATTGTCTATTCAGGTCCTTTGCCCACAGTTTAGGAGGGTTTTCTGTTTTCTTTCTGTTGTGAATTCTTTAAATTTTAGTAATCGGTCCTTTGTCCACTATGTCATTTCTAAATATATTTTCCCTATGCATGGGCTCCCCCTTTACTCTTTTGATGAAACCTTTTATGGACACAGTGTTTTATTTTTAATAGGTTCCACTCATCTATTTTGTCTTCCACTGTGTGCTTCCTTTGTTATGTCTGGCAGTCTATGTATTACCTGTACCAGAGCGCTTCGATTTGTCCCAATTTTCTTGTTGATGATCCTGATAACTTTGAGTCTTACATTTAGGTCTCTGATCTACCTTGAGTTTGTTTTTGTGCAAGAGGTGAGGTATGGGTCTTGTTTCATGCTTCTGCGGATGGATATCCAGTTTTTCCAGCATCATTTGCTTAAGAGGTCACTCCCTTTTCGTTTAATGTTTATTGGGTCTGTGTAGAAAATCAGCTGCCTGCAGGCAGATGTTTTTATTTCTGGGGTTCCTATCCTGTTCCATTAACCTATGTATCCATCCCTATACCAGTATCAGGCTGTTTTGACAACGGTGGTTGGGTTGTAGGTTTTGAGGTCAGGCAATGCAAGACCACCTACTTTGTTCTTCTTTTTGCGAAGTTCTTTGCTCATCCCAGGCCTCTTTCCTCTCCATATGAAGTTAGTAATTGGTTTTCACATTTCTTTAAAGAATGACGATGGGATTTGGAAAGGGATTGTGTTGAATTTGTAGACTGCTTTATGAGTTTCACAATATTGTTTTCCTATCCATGCACAGGCTATTCTTCCATTTGTGAAGGCCACTTTTGGTTTCTCATCTTAATGTTCTGCAGTTTTCTTTGTATAGGTCTTTTGTTTCTTTGGTTAGGTTTATTCCTAGGTAGGTCAACTTTGTGATGCTTTTGTAAATGCTTTTATTTTCTTGATGTCTCTTTCAGATCTCTCTTCTGAGTATAGAGGAGTCCAATTTATTTCTGTTTGTTAATCTTGTACCTTGCTACTTTATTAAATTCTTCAATTATTTTCAACAATCTTATTGTGGAGACCTTGAGGTTCTCACACTATAAAATCATATATGCAAATGGTTTCTGTACATCAATTGATATGATCACTTGGTTCTTATTCTTCATCTTGTTTATGTGATTTATTACATTAATTGTTTTTCAAATGTTGAGATATCATTGCATCCTTAGTATGAATTCCACTTGGACATGTCTTTTTTTTATATATATGATTCTATTAGCCAGGATTTTGTTGAGAATTTTTACATCTAAGTTCATGAGGGATATAGGTCTGCAGTTTTTAATCTTTGTGGGGTCTTTGCCTGGTTTTGATACCAGGGTTATGCAGGCTTCCTAGAATAAGTTTGCCTCCCTTTTCTATATTCTGGAATAGTTTGTGCAGAATTGGGGACAGTTCTCTGAATACTTGGTAGAATTCTCCCGTGAGGCGAATCTGGTCCTCGGTTTGTTTGTTTGCTTGTTTTTGGTTGGGAGTTTCTTGATGACCTTCTCTATTTCTTCTTTTGATTTGGATTTGTTCAAATGTTTTATTTTCATCTGTGTTAATATGGGTAGAGGGTACATTTCTAGGTATTTATTCATATCTTCTAGATTATTACTCTTTATTTTCCTGTGTTACATTTGCTAGTACTTTGTCCATTTGTTGATCCTTTCAAAGAACCAATTTCTTGTTTTATTGATTTTTTCACATTGTTTCTGTCTTCCAGATCATTTATTTCCACTCTAATTTTTATGATTGCTTTCTTTTTGTTGTTGGAGTATTTATGATATTGTTCCTGCTCTAATTGTTGGAAGTGTTGTGTTAAAATGATGAAAATGATTTTCTCCTCTTTTTTTATGTTTCCATTAATTGCTATAAACTTACCTCTGATAAATGCTTTTGCTTGGCCCACAACTCTGAGTGGTATCTACAAACAACACCACACAGGAACTCAAACAACCTAACCAAGACTTGATTTTCCTCATTCCAATCTCTCATTTCGTTTCTAGTCCATGGAGGCCCCATTGCAACACAAGCCAGGCTCTTCCTCAGCTTTCCCTAGTCCTTAGCATCACGGATCAGCTTTAACCAGACAGGTAGGTACCTGCCACACTTCCATTTTCCTATTGTTATGAATCATAATGTAAATATCTGATAAGCAGGATGTGTTTTCATGGTTATAAATTGAACATAATTAAACATAATTAAATCATAGTGATTAATCACAAAACAATATGTAATTATTATATATTGTGAGATATTTATTTGTTTTCCGATGGTCTTGGGCAACTCCTGTGCAAGGGTCGTTTGACCCGCAAAGGGGTCGCGACCCACAGGTTGAGAACTGCTGGTCTACCATGTGGTCTATTTAGAATATGTGCAATGTGCTTTGGAGAAGAACATGTTTGTTTGTTTTGCTGTTGTGGTCTATTGTTGTTGTGGTCTATTTAGAATATGTGCAATGTGCTTTGGAGAAGAACATGTTTGTTTGTTTTGCTGTTGTTTGGAATATTCTTTACATAAATTTGCAGTTGAGCTGTTTGGTTGTGTTGATTAACTCTTCAGTTTCTTTACTGAACTTCTTTCCTCATGCTCTGTCTTACCTTGAGAGGGGTGTATTAAAGTCTCCTACTATTATTAATGAGCTGATGATTTCTCTTTTCATCTTTTTAGGATTTATTTGATGCATTTCTTGGGTCTTTTATTAGATGCCTATATGTTTATTATGGCTGTATATTTTTTGGTCTATTGATCCTGTGGTCATTATATAGTATACATTCAAATCTCTCATTATGTTTTTACTTTGAAGTCTACTGCCACTTCTGCCTGTTTGGGGTAACTATTGGCTTGGTAAGTTTTTCGTCATCCTGACTCTCATTCTGATTTTGCCCGTGACTTTGAGGTGTGTCCCTTGAAGGCAGCAGATTGATAGGTCTTATTTCCTAATCCAGGCTGCTGCCTTTTTTTGGATGCATTTAGTCCGTTGACATGTAATATTATTAATTCTAAATGTAGGTTAGGTTTTGTCATACAACATTATTTGTGGTTGGTATCTTTTCTTATTTTTCAAGGGTAGGGGGGTAGGAAGTTTATTCATGTCTTCATTCCCCCTCTAGATCTGTATTGTTTTGGATGTTGCTTTCAGTGGGTTGGCTTCTGGGTGGTGTTACATTTGTGGCGATCGCATGTGTGTGTGAGATGTTGTTCATTTTCTGACCATGGGGATCCAGTTAATATTTTTTGTAATGTTGGTTTTGTTTTTAAAAATTCTCTAAATATTTTATTGTTTGGGGCTACTTTTATTTCTCCTTCATATTTGATGGATATAGGATTCGTGGTTGGCAATTTATTTTCTTTCAAAGTTTGATATCTGTTGGCCCGCTCTCTTCTTTCCTGCACGGTTTCTGCTGAGAGGTCTGAGCTCATTTTTACCTGTTTGCCTTTGCAGGTGACTGTTTTTTCTCTCTCTCCAGCTGCTCTCAGGATTCTCTTTTTCCTGGAAGGTGGCTAATTTAACTAATATATCTTGATCATTTTGCTGTGGGGTCTAATCTATTTGGAGTTCTCTCTGATTCCTGGATGGTTTTCATCTCCTTTGTGATGTAGGGGAACGTTTCCTGCATGACTCCTCTTGCTGTTTTATCTGTAGATTGGTTTGTTTCTACCTGTTCTGGTATTCCATTGAGGCAAATATTATTTCTCTTCATGGTGCCCCACATCATCCTCAAGCTTTCCTCAGATTCTTTTGCTTTTTTATTTGATTGTTTTTCTTGTTGACTGAAGTCGGAGTGCTTATTTCTGAGTTCACTGAGTCAATGCTTCTTTTCTTCCTTTCTCTTGCTCAGTTCTTGTATTGTGTTTTTAATTTCTGTAATCTCATTGTTTCGCTTCTGAATTTCCTTTGGGTATGAGGTTTTCCTTCATTTTCAGCATGCTCCGCAGATCTCTTGTATGATCCTTCACAACATTCTCTTGTATTCTCTTTCTGGTAGTTTCGGGGCTTCTTTTTCTGGATTTTTCATTAGATTTGGGTAATCTTCAGTTGTTGATTTTTTTAAATCTTGATTGTTTGTGGTTACTGCTGTTGGCTGTTGTTTACTCGGTATAGTGGTACTGTGTAGAGTCTGGGTTGCAAATGGAGTGGGGAGTGGGCTCTTTGGGTTAAAGGAGAAAGATCACAAAAGAGCTGTAAATCGTATTATGTATGTATGAAGAAGTGGTAGAGTTGGGGTATAGCATGAATAAGGACTATAAATAAGCGGCACGAGAGTCGGGTTTAAGGAATGGTATTAATAATAGTTGGTCTTCTTGTTAAATATAGTCGTTTAAAAAATAAATTGGAAAGGGGATTTTAAGAGGTATGCTAGTTTTTGTTAGTTTAAATGGAAGTGTGTCTCACTGAGAGAGGGGAGTGGTGTCTTGAGGTGGTGGTGGGTCGGGCAGTTGGAGAGTATATCTTCTAATCTATAAGGGTCACTTTTCTGCCTGCCATATTCTATAAGGAGAGCACAGCAGGCAGATGTTATTTGGTTATAATAAAAAGCCTCTAGTTTGATCACAGCAGTCAGCGTCCTGATTCTCAGGGAGGTAGGAAGTCAGTGTAGGAATCTAACTCTTGCAAGGAGGAGGAGAGTCGACTGGTGATAGAGTTATGAAGATTCTGCACTCTGCCAAGTGATCAGGCCTCCATACAGGGTTTTCAGGAGTCAGGGGTAGGATGGGGGTGGGGGAGAGGGAGAGATACACACGCTAGATAAAAGGAAGCTTCTAATTGGGGGAAAGTCAGGAGACAGTGAATCCCTTGCACTGAGCAAGGGGAGGAGGCGCCTGCAGAGTATCACTGCTGTGCTTCTCCACTCTCAGGTAGGTTGGTGTAGGCACTGGTCTCTTGGAAGGAGGAGGAGGGTCAACCAGGTGAGAGTATGGAGGTTCCTCACTACACTATGTGATCTGACTTCCACGTAGGGTTCTCAGGTGTCAGAGGGAGAGAAGGAATGGGGGTGCTAGGTGAGTTCTAATTGGGGGGCCGTTGGGAGGAGGAGAGTCCCTTTCAGGGGTGAGTTGCCAAGCTTGGGGAGGGGGAGCCACAAAGACTTGCTGCTGTGCCTAGTGCCAGGGGTGAAAAAGTTTCTTTGGTTTTTGTTTTTTAAGGGAAAAATCAAAGATAATTCTTGAGCACTGATAGTTCAGGTCGTGCATCTTCTTTCTCAGAATGCAGATCCCTACCTGTAGTTTCTGGCTGGGGCATGGAAAGTTCTAGATAGGAGACACTATTTGGCTGTCGTCTTTCTGGGATCCCTTTCAGCTCAATTTTTTAACTCTCAGCTTTCGGTTTGTCCTGCTTCCATGACTCCTTGATAAACGTATCTGTCCTCCACACTCATATACCAGGAAGCAGCTCACACCCCTTGCTTGTTTTCACCTGGGTCCCAAGACTGGATTGAGCGTGCCTCTATTAGTCATCACTGCAGTATAAAGGTTTCAAAATGCATTTTCTCCAGAGAACCCTTTGTCCAAATAAAAGCACATGGAAATTTAGGATGTGAAACATATACATATAAAGATGGTGCTCCTACAGAGAAAGGGTGAGGACATGGAGCATGACCCCAGCCTTATTCTCTTCCTATGCTGGAAGGGATCATGAGACCTCTGGAGCTCAAAATAGTGGGTTTGGTATATTGCCCTCTTTCAAGAAGGTTCCAGAAGTCAGCAGCCTCCTAGGCAATCATGAGGGAATATGAGCAGAAGAGGGACCAGAGTTCACAAGCCTAGTGTGATTAAGGGTCCCTGCATAGGTTTCTTTTTTTTTAAATCGTTTTATCAGGGGCTCATACAACTCTTACCACAATCCATACATACATCAGTTGTGTAGAGCACATTTGTACATTTATTGCCCTCATCATTCTCAAAACATTTGCTCTCCACTTAAGCCCCCGGCATCAGGTCCTCATTTTCCCCACTTCCTCCCTGCTCCCCCCTCCCTCATGAGCCCTTGATAATTTACAAATGATTATTTTGTCATATCTTGCCGTGTCCGACGTCTCTCTTCACCCACTTTTCTGTTGTCCGTCCCCCAGGGAGGAGGTCACATATAGATCCTTGTAATCCTTTTTCTCTTTCGAACCCACTCTCCCTCTACCCTCCCAGTATCGCCACTCACACCACTGGTCCTGAAGGGATCATCTGTCCTGGATTCCCTGTTTCCAGTACCTATTTGTACCAGTGTACATCCTCTGGTCTAGCCAGACTTGCATGGTAGAATTCGGATCATGATAGTGGGGTGGGGTGGGGGGGAGCATTTAGGAACTAGAGGAAAGTTGTATTTTTCATCGTTGCTACATCACACCCTGACTGGCTCGTCTCCTCCCCAAGACCCCTCTGCAAGGGGATCTCCAGTGGCCTACTTACTCTATCTTTGGCTACTTGCCCCCAAATTTCACACAGACCTATCTTGGTAGACATGAACAGAAATACATTTCTTCTTAGCTCAGCTTAGCTCAGCCCTGAGGAAGGTTGGGATTGTCCAAGAGGAGCGTTACTAAGATGCTATCACCAAACCATAAAGAAACAAAAAAATCATAGCAGCACAAAGTGATTGGCTTAAGCAAACTCAAATTCCTGTCCTCATCTCTCCCACTGAGTGACTGGGCTGGCACAAATCCCAGGATGACTGCCTTGTGTGCCTTTCTTCCCTCAATGCCAAGGCGGCTTTGACTTGGCACTGTTGGGAGGCCGGTGGCATTCTTTTTCTCGGAAGCCATTTCTTCACGTTCTTTCTGCTCTAGCCTTGACCATAATTCTATGTTCCAGGCTTGGCTACCTTTGAGTTGGGCAGCTACTCTGGTCCTCAAGGGTCCCTGATTTTGAAGGAGTTTTTCATCTGGTTGTAGTCAGTCCTTCACTGGCTGATTTTGAACTGCTGTTGTCTCCCCCGCAACTCCTCACGGACAGTGGTCTCCCTGGATTCCTGGGATACTTCCTCCTGCACCAATAGCCCCTCATCCATTTCACTGCCGAAGGTTATTTGTTATACAACTTCAATGACTTGTTTTGGACTTCTTTATCTATTTTTTAAACTTTCCTACTTTATTGACCTATTAATATTTAAATAATAATAAATGCTTCATCATGGAATTAGGTTAGACGCAAAAACATTGAAAACAATGAAAACTATTAAGTATATTTCCCTTAGGAGCCCTAACTGCAAAGGCAGCAATTTAGAAACCACCAGCGGCTCCACGGGAAAGAGACAGGGCTAGCTGTTCCCAGAACGAGTTAGTCTCCGAAACTCACGGGGCAGTACTCCCGTGTCCTGTAGGGTTGCTAAGAGCTAGCACGGACTTGATGGCAATGAGTATGGTTTCTGTTTTATGTTCGCACGTAATAATAAATGCTGTTTCTCTTTTTCTGTAAAGTGAAGCTTATGGCGCCATATATCACTGTGGAACATGGTTTCATCATTTAATTTTTCATGTTACATCTGCATTAACTTTAGTGCACTCTCTTCTAGACTAGAGATTCTCAATCATGAGTTGGCAGGTCATTATTTTCTCCAAATCGAGCCAACTTGCTCAATTCTTTTTTTTTAATAGTTTTATTAGGGACTCATACAACTCTTATCACAATCCACACATACATCAATTGTATAAAGCACATTTGTACATTCATTGCCCTCATCATTCTCAAAACATTTGCTCTCCACTTAAGCCCCTGGCATCAGCTC
>NW_022103912.1:3280922-3345106 GCF_000313985.2 Echinops telfairi
CCTTCAAGCTTTTAAGACCCCAGACGCTATATCTTTTGATAGCTTTCTTCACCTCTTTTGCTTATTCACCCGCTTTGCTCAATTCTTAAAATGAAGTAATATCTGTCTCTAACAAATTTTCAGGAAATTAAATTAATACATTTAATTTTCACATTTTTGATTTTCTGTTGTACCTTAAAAACTTGGCTGCTGAGGTAGCCATTCCTTATGAAAGTTGGTACCTTGGCTTGGAAGTATATGGTCCTGTTTTCATTATACATAACATTTAATTGGTCTAATATGCTTATTGTTTATTTACTACCCCCTAGAGTCTTAAACACATATAAGTGTCCATCTAAGTACAACAATTCACCTGGAGCAAAGAAAGGGGAAATCAGGTCTAGAAGGAAGAAATGGAATGTGTGGCTAATTGATTTAACAACTACTATCTTTTCCATGAGACAGGACTGTAATGGATCAAGTTATCAATATTAAACATTTTGATAGAAAATGTTGCCCACAATTATAGAATAAAATTTCATTTTCTGCTGGAACTCAGGGATCCAGATTTCTGGAACAATGGAGGAATTGAGGAGTCGTTGAGATTACTTTCCCAAGATTATGCAACCTAAGTTCATAAAGTACCATGCTGTCTGTGACAGGACTCTTATCTACCCACCTTCAAGTAAACCCAACCAATACAACCATGATTCAAATGTATGCACTATGAAAGCTAGTGATAGAGAAATTGATGACTTCTACCAACATCTTCAGTCTGAGTGGAGCAAACACGCAGTGCATCTCATGATAGAATTTTGTGAGACCAATGACTTGATCATAGCACATACGTTTTTCAACAACACAAACAGCAAATATACACATGGACTTCCCCTTATGGAATACACAGAAATCAAATGGACTACATCTATAGGATGTGGAGCTCAGTATCAGGAGCTAACAGAAGGTCAGGGGCTGACTGTAGGACAGAACACCAAATGTTCCTAAGTTCAGGATGAAGCTGAAGAAAGTGAAAATAAGTCACAAGTGCCAACATACAACCTCAAGTCTATTCCACCTAAAATTTGAGAACATCTCCAGAACAGATTTGCTGAAATGAGTACTACTGACATTAGAGTTGATAAGTTGTGGGATGACATCAAGAACATAGTACATGAAAAAGCAAAAGGTCATTAAAAAGACAGAAAATAGAGAAAAGATCAAAGTGGATATCAGAGACTGTAACGTGCTCTTAATCATAAAGCAGCTAAGGCAAATGGAAGAAACTGCAAACTAATAAAGCTGACCTGAAAATTTCAAAGGACAGTTCAAGAAGACAAAGTAAAATATTATGATGAAATGTCAAAAGACCTAGAATTACAAAACCAAAATGGAAGAATTCAAGAAAAAAAAATCAAGCTTCAAGTTGCAATATTGACAGATTCTATGTGCAAAATATTGAACGATACAGGGAGCATCAAAAGAAAATGAAATAATACACAGAGTCACTGTACCCAAAAGGACTAGACTACATTCCACCATTTCAAGAGGTAGCATATGAGCAAGAACTAATGGTGCAGAAGGAAGAAATTCAGGTGGCATAGAAAGCATTAGCCAACGACAGAGCTCCAGGAACTAATGGCATACCAATTATAATCTTTCAGCAAGCTGGTGAAGCACTGAAAACAGTCATGCTTTCTACATTTGTCTCTGCCAAGAAATTTAGAAGACAGCTACTTAGCCAACAGACTGGAAAAAAATCCATATTTGTACTCATTCCAAAGAAAGGAGACTCAATAAAATATCAAATTATAGAACAATATCTTTATTATCACATGCAAGTGAATTTTTGCTGAAGATCTTCAAACAGGGGTTGTAGCAGTACACTGACAAGGAACTGTTTGAGATTCAGGCTAGACACGGTAGAGGACATGGAACAAGGGCTATCATTGCTAATTTCAGATGGATATTACCTGAAAGCAGATAAATACAGGAAAAATGGCTACTTGTGTTGTATTGATGATGCCAAGGTGTTCGAATGTGTGTGCCATACCAAACTCTGGATAGACTGGAGAAGAATGGGAATTCCAGAACATTATATTGTGCTCCTGCAAAACCGGCACATAGATCAGGAAGCAGCTGTGCAATCAGAAGAAGGGAATACTGCATGATTTAAAATCAGAAAAGGTGTGCATCAGGATTGTATCTTCTCATCATATTTATTCAATTTTTATGAGGAGCAAATGATCAGAGAATCTGGATTGTATGACAAAGAATAGGGCATCTCAATTGGAGGAAGGCTTATTAACAACGTGCAAGATGCTAATGATGCAACTTTGCTTGCTGAAGGTGAGGAGGACTTGAAGCACTTGCTGATGGAGATTAAGGATCTCAGCTTTCAGTATAGTACAACTCAATGTAGAGAAGACCAAAATTCTCACAATTGGATCAATAGGGAACATCATGATAAGTGGAGAAAATATTTTAGTTGTCAATTATTTCCTATTGGATCCACAATCAAGGCTCATGAAAGTAGCAGTCAAGAGATTCAAAGATGCATTGCGTTGGGTCATCCTTGGTGCACAAGATCTTTTTAAAGTGATGAAAAACATGGTTACCTTGAGGACTAAGGTGTGCCTGACTCAAGCCAAGGTATTTTCTTTTTTCTTTTTAAACATTTTATTAGGGGCTCATACAACTGTTATCGCAATCCATACACACATCAATTGTGTAAAGCGCATTTGTACATCATTCTCAAAACATTTTCTCTCCACCTAAACCCCTGACATTAGGTTCTCATTTTTCCCCTCCCTCCCCACTCCCCCCTCCCTCATGAGCCCTTGATAGTTTATAAATTGGTATTTTGTCATATCTTGCCCTGTCCGACGTCTCCCTTCACCCACTTTTCAGTTGTCTGTCCCCCAGGGAGGAGGTCACACACAGTTCCTTGTAATCGGTTCCCTCTTTCCTACCCATTCTCCCTTTACCCTCCCTGTTTCGCCACTCACACCACTGGTCCTGTAGGGCTCATCCGCTCTGGATTCCCTGTATTTCCAGTTCCTATCTGTACCAGTGTACATCCTCTGGTCTAGCCAGCCTTGCAAGATCGAATTCGAGTCATGGTAGTGGGAGCGGGGAGGAAACATTTAGGAATTAGAGGAAAGTTGTATTTCTCATCGTTGTTACATCGCACCCTGACTGGCTCATCTTCTCCCCAAGACCCCTCTGCAAGGGGATCTCCAGTAAGCCAAGGTATTTTCAATCACTTCATATGCACATGAAAGTTGGACACTGAATGAGGATCAAAGGAGATTCCATCCATTTGAATTATGGTGCTGGAGAAGAATATTGAAAATACGATGGATTGCCAAAAGAACAAGCAAATCTGTCTCGGAAGAAGTATAGCCCGAGAACATCCTCTGGACCCAGAATCCCTGCACAGCGAACCTCCTGAATCCAGAAGACAGCTATACCATCAGAAGGGTAGCAACAGAACCAGGATCCAGAGCATGGACTTCCCAACCCATGGATGAAGTAAAGCTGAGCGCTTCTGTGTAGGAAGCTGCCTCGTGGAGAGGTGTACTTCGGGGCACTTAATTGGGGAATTTGGACTTCCTGACACATGGAAGTGGAGCTGAGAGTCTTCAAGATGAGGCTTACTGGAGTGGGGGGCTTTTGAGTATATAATTCATGAAGCTGAGTTTTCTGACCCATGGAGCTTGACCCGAATGCCTTTGGGTTGAGGCTTACAGTGGAGTGGTTTGCCCCTTTGAGCATTCATTAGCAGACCTGAACGAATTTTATAACATGTCCGGAACCAACTCAAACTTGCCCGTTTCTTACTGACATTACAACTTGCTAACTTTCTCGATAAACCCGTTAATCATCAATTTTGTCTGCAATGTCTGTGTAGTCATTGTAATGGATATTAGATCCTAGAGATTTAAAATAGAGGATGTTACAACTCACCAGTCTCTAGTAATCCCCGAAAAGTCTGATTACTTCTTTTACCAATAATTCCCTTGAAAGACTGCACATCCCCTTGAGAAAGACGAGGAGTAAAACCAACAGAATAAATCTTTGGTGGTGTCGTGGGATCCTTCCTTAAAAGGACCTGACTTCCCCTTCATTCAAGGGCTTGTGGGACTGAAAACTGTCTTGAGTCGGGGAATTGATTGAGTAGTCATGACCCCACTCTGGCCATTTGAGTTAGACTGTGGTTTCTCTGATCTAGAATTTTTCTGCTTGAATTGGTCAAGTAAATATTTAGTAGGCTTCCCATCTGTTTCACTCCTAGGGACACCCTACTTATGTAACCAATGCCATAAAGTCAGAGTATTCTGATTACTGCTTTGACTGTGATGGTCACTATGTAGCCACGTCCAACCAACATGTTGATTGAGTGCTGCCACTCGACCCCTACCCTCTTGGGGTCCAATCAGTCCCTTTGAAGGCATGTTGTCTTAATTTGCTTAGTGCAATTCCCACTCACAAGCCTGGATGTTATAAAATAGTCATCATAGGAGTGATCAGAGATTGTGGGGCTTTATTCACAAATTTCTTTCTTTCTGTTTGGGCAAAAGGTGTGTCCTCTTGGTACTCTCTTTGTGGGTCTCCTGATTTATTTCTCATAAATCCACTCTAATAGGCCAATTTCCCTAAACTTTTGGAAACCTTCTTCTATAGTATACCAAGGTAGGAATATTACACTTGACTTAATGTAGGCTATCTCACAACCCATGCTTCAACAAACCAACCAAATAAACCAAATAAAATTAGATTTTCTCCTAACCTCTCAAGCTAAAACATTGAATGAAGTATTTGTGCTTAGTGGACCCATATAAAAAACCAACTGATCCAACTTGGATCCAAGCTTCATGAATCTTGTGCTATTTCTTCATACCCTTAATAACCAGTCCCACATATACGCTCTGGGGTTCTGTCTTTATATATTAGAAAAATGTAGCAGTTCTTTAGGTGCTTAGCATACATCTTCTTGGGACATCATCTGGCCCTCACCTTTGGGAATTCGCTGTGTCTTTAGTTATAGGTCTAGAGGCAGTAATGTGTGGGGAGGGTGTTTCCTGAGAACCTGCGGCAGTATCTTGTAAGACATCTGCCTCAGGGAATGCTCCAGATACCACCCCAGGTCCCATGCCAGCATGCATAGTTGGTCAAATCTACTCACCCACAAGTGTGGGTGATGGGGGATTATGGTTTTTCTGAGAGTGGATTGATATCATCTGATGGGAAGGTTGGTACGGGTGACTGGAGTAGCTCAATGGGATCTGGGAGCTCAGTGTCTCCATCTTCATTGTTATCAGGTCATATATCTCCATCCCTTTGTTCAGGTATTTGAAAATGCCTCCAAGCTATGCAGAAGGTTTTCAGTGGATTCTTCCTCTAAAGTGAAAAACTGAGTCTTTCTTTGCTGTCTGTTCTCAATCGGGAAGTTCTACTGAAACCTATTCACTTTGGGTGACCCTGCTGGCATTTGAAATAGCAGTGACATAGCTTCTAGTATCACATCAATACACAAGCCACCACAGCATGACAAACTGACAGTCAAGTGGTGTAGTCAAATTGATGTAGTCAAATTGACTACATCTGTGGGAAGACGCTATGGAGAACTCAATATCAGCAGCTAAAACCAGACCAAGGGCCGACTGTGGCAAAGATCATCAATTGCTCATATGTAAGTTCAAGATAAAATTGAAGAAAATGAAAACAAATGCACATGATCAAAATATGACCTGCAGTCAATTCCACCTGAGTTTTGAGAACGTCTCAAGAACAGAGTTGATGCATTGAACACTAAGGACAGGTTACCTGATGAGCTGTGGGAAGGCATCAAGAACAGCTTTTCTGAAGAAAGCAAAAGGTCACTGAAAAAAAAAAAAAAGGACAGGAAAGAAAGAAAAGATCAAAGTGGATGTGGGAAGAGACGGAAACTTGCTCTAAATCATAGAGTAGCAAGAGCACGTGGAAAAAAGAATGAAGTCAAGTAGCTGAATAGAAATTTCAAAGGGCAGCTTCAGAAGACAAAAGCCAAATATTATAATGAAGTGTGCAAGGACCTACAGTTAGAAAATCAAAAAAGGGAAGAATATTCTCAGTACACCTGAAACTGAAGAACTCAAGAACAAGTTCAAGTCTGTAAGTACAATTTTGAAAGACTTATGGGTAAAAATTTGGGTGATGCAGAAAGCATCAGGAGAAGATGGAAAGAATACATAGAGCCTTATTTTTGGCTAATGTAGTTTGAACTTCTTCCTTTAGCACAATTGGTTCTTACTCACATACTACTTCCTGAAATGGTGCGATGTGGACTAGTTCTTTCTGGTATTGTGGCAGTGCCTAAGCAAACTAGCTAAGAAAGTCTCTGTTTAGTTGCAAAAGAGGCCCCGATCGGACAGTTGTTAAAATGTCCGATGCTAACCAACAGGTAGATTGTTTGAATCTACCAACTACTCCTCTGGAGAAAGAGGTGGCAGAAAGCTTCCACAGAGATTTACAGACTTGCAAATCTTATAGGGGCAGTTCTACTCTGACCTGTAAGGTTGCTATGAGTCAAAACTAACTCGATGATGTGGACTGTAGTTTTTGTAAGGCAGCAGAGGTCAGGTGTAAATGGAGAATTGAAGTTAGTAGTCTAGAGGGGATTAGCAATGGAGGTCCAGGCAGTACAATGGATTGAAGTAGGAATATAAGAAAACTTCAGATATCCTCTGTGACCTCAAGAACTATACTAGGGGTGGGGTGGGGCATGGCATTTGAAGGAATGAACGGGTTCTGCTATTGTGCTGTCTACCATTGTGTTGACCCATTTGTACCTACCTACCTGCATATGAATACATTGATGGGTCACGGGCACATGATCTAACTCAGCTAAAAGTGAATTTATTGACTAATGGCCTACAAAAGCTGGTGAGATATGTTAAGTCTTGGGCTGCTAACCACAAGGTCTGCAGTTCAAACTCACTAGCTGTTCCTGGGGAGTAAGATAAGGCTGTGTTATCCTTTGGTAACCCTCGATAGGACCACTATTAGAATAAACTATATGGAATCAACTATATGGCAGTAGATTTGGGTTCTAGAAGAGCAGAGAATGCATAGGTTACGACATATAGAAATTTGAACTACAGTGGCCACAAAAATAAGCAACTACTTGGAGGATGTAGAGCCAAAATGTCCCTTAGAAGTGAGAGGGGCAAGACTTCATCTCATGTACTCTGGACAAGTTATCAGCAGAGACCAATCCCTATTTAAAAAGAAACAAAACATCATGCTTGGTAAAGTCAAGGATGAGTGAAAAAGAGAAAGACTATCAAGGAGATGGACTGACACAGTGGCTGCAACAATGGGCTCAAACATAGCAGTGATTGTGAGGATGGCATGGATGGGCAGTGGTTTTCTCTGTTGTGCATAGAGGCCCTGTGTTAGACAGGGTTCTCTAGAGAAACAAAATCAGCACACTTATGATTTTATATATATACAATACGAAGTAATATAACAGCTAATTAGTCTATACAGCAGTACAGAGGGCTCAGTTCAACTCACTTCCATGGAACAGTGAATATACTTGAAGTCCTTCAATTCACGAGGGTCCCTGGGTCCAAGGTCAAGGAAGAAGACAGCTGAGTCTTTGGAAGGGCAATGCAGGCAGTCCAGCCACAGGCAGCAAATAGCAGGACAGGTCACCAACAGTCAGCAAGACAGCAAGATCTGACAGTCCCAAGCTCAAACGATGTGTACACCAGCAGCGTGGCAAAGCACGTCTTGAAGGACCCTCAAGTTCTAGCACTACAATCCACAGGCTGGCAGTCCCACAGGTAGTGTAGCTCATAAGCTGAGGCAGAGAACTAGCAGCAGCACATGGTCAGATCACCAGAAAGCAAGACAGAGAGAGGTGGGGCTGGCTGAGCCATTTATCTCTTTGCCCTCCAATCAAACTTCAACATTATTAATCCCACAAGTTTCTATTGGCCAGGTTGGCACAACAACAAACCTATCTATCACAGGCACTATGAGTGGGAAACAACTCTGAGTGGTAGCTACAAACAACACAACACAGGAACTCAAACAACCTAACCAAGAATTGATTTATCTCATTCCAATCTCTCATTTCCTTTCTAGTCCATGGAGGCCCCATTGCAATACAAGCCAGACTCTTCCTCAACTTTCCATGGTCCTCAGCATCACGGATCAGCTTTAGCCAGACAGGCACCTGCCACACTTCCATTCTTCCAGTTACTCTGCTGAGCGCATCTTGCAGTCAAAGACCGTATTCAGGGAAAGCAGCGCGTTGACTGGGGCACATCTACCTTCTCCAGAAACAGTGTTAGGCTGACTAATCTTACACTGACAGTCTGGGGTTGCGGGATTGCCTTTGAAAACTGTGATAACAGCAGTCACTCGTGATGCAAAGTATTTTTGCCACATGAAGTTTTTCTCACTAGAGATGAAACAAAAATGGTGTCCATTTCTAATTTCTAGCACAGGGCTAGGCAACAGTACGTTTTCAAATGATAAAAAGAAAGCTAGTTATGCTGAGTGTGTGCATGTGCGTGTGTGTGTGTGTGTGTGTGTGTGTGTGTGTGTGTGTGCATGTGTGTGATATCCTCTCCAGGAAAGGTAATGAGACCAGACTAATGAAGTCAACTTTAACTCACGGAAATCCCAGATGTGCCAGAGTAGAATTGTGCTCCTGAGGATTTTCAGTAACTGAACTTTCAGGAGCAGACCACCAAGCTTTTCTTTATTCCAAGGTAACTATGAGTAGACTTGAACCTTGAACCTTTCAGTTAGCAGCTAAATACAGCAACTAGATCACCACTCAAGGACTCTAGGGGAGAGGGTGATATTAAAGTTGCTACAGGAGACCTGAAATTGCTCATTTGAGCCCTGATCTTACATTGAGAATGACATTTGAATGAACTGGCATTTGCTGTGAGCTTCTTATAGTAGAGGAACTTCATCAGGATGAATGGGTGCAGGTTATTTGTGGGTAGAAACACCTGGAGCAGGGAGAAGAACACCAGTAATTCTTCTCCGTCTGGCAGTGCAAGGGGTGTCCTCTTCCCACTTCTACAGGGTCTGTCTGTGAAGCTGTGGAAGATGTCAGGCATATAGCTCCCCTCCTGAGCAGTAACGGTTCGATACTCATCTTGTATGCTATCAGGCAGCCCTTCCAGTCAGCCCAGAGCCCTCTCTTCTCTCTCCACACACACACTTCTCAAATCCGCTATATTAAATTACTGTTGAAATCTTCCAAACGCTCAGCACCAGGTTCTTATAAACAAATGCACAGGGGTTTGCTTTTTAATCATACCCAAGAAAAAGAAATGAAAATGACTTGCAGGGTTTTGACACAACAATCAGATTATATATATATATTCTTATTACCCCCCACCCATCGAATAAATGAAAACTTATCAAATGCCACTATCAAATCAAATTAAAATTAGTCTCAGTTTAGGTGTGTGTATGTGTCCAAAAGCAATAAGGAAGTATACGTTCTCCACATTCCAAGTTATCTTTGGATTATTGTTAACTCCGTGCACAAAGGTTTGTGTATCCTGAAGATGGTGGAGTTTGAGTTAATTTAGCTCCTAGAACCTGATGTCTGATCCCTCATTAAGTCATACAAGGCCACAGTCAACACTGACCTTAACCTCCTCCTTGCTAACCAATGGAAAAATTGGTCTGGGTATTCAGATAGGACCAGCTCGAGGGGTAAATTGACTATACATGGAAAGACTAGGGGTTGGGGGAAGCGTGGATTCATTTTCCATTCCTGGTTTCCATTTGCTTAAGGAAAGGAAAAACAACAACAACCAAAAGCATCTATCCTAATAAAGACCTCCGCCTATGCTGAGCAATGTTCAGAAATTATTTCCTGCCTTTGTTCTTCCATTAAAGAAATAAATTGCTGTTGCCTTTGATTCTTTTTTATTTATCAGAGGACTTTGACAAATATTAGACAGGGCACTTCAGGCTTAAGGTCTTATTTGGGTGCGTTTGACTTTGGGTGATTTGGACAGGAAAATCATGTTAAGTAAAAAGGCTTGATTCTTCACCCTGGGGTGTAGAAGGAATTTAGGATCATCTAACACCCCTCCCCAGGCTCACTCCCTCCACTATTTTATTGGCTCTTTTCTAATGAAGACAAATGCCAGGCATCTCTGGTTTATCCAGCTACTCAAGGTGTGACTGACTTCCCAATTTATTAACAATGGTGATTCATTACCATGACAATTGGGGAAAACTGATTACCTTTGAATTTCTGATGAGGTAATCCTGCCTCAAACACTGGTAATGAATCACCATTTTCCCTCCCTCTTCTGACCTAATTTTCCAAATCATGTACCTGTATAAAATATTGTGCAGAGGCGTGCATCTATTTATCTTACAGGAGTTCTCTCCTGAATTCAAGGGGGAAGACAACCCCTCCAACTGGGAAGGAAGATTCATGAATGTTCTGGGCATGGGATTCACCAGAGTCCAATTTCCCAGATAATCAATCTGCACTCTCACAATTCCAGGAGTGGCCATCCCCATCCTGCTTCCTGGGGCTCTAGACTTTATACTTGAGGGAAATGGAGAAAATGCCATGAAAGTATGATTCTATTGCCTTCCATGGAAAGAGGGCATGTGAACACTAGTCTTAAAAGGCTAGGATTTATTTCTTGTGATTGTCTTTAAGCTTGATAGTTGGTATTGACTCAAGGGCAGTGAGTTAAAAAAAAAGGAAGAAAAGAAAAGAAAATATGAGTGGGAATTGGATAGTTAGCAGCGTTTTTGTTGTTCTTCTGTTAATTATTTAGAATCCACCTTAAAACAACAACAACATAAAAAAAAAACGTACAAAGGTCAGGTGGTTTTGTACTGCTGTAAGCCATTACAGTCTCAGAAACTCATGGGGCAGTTCTAACCTCTGCTAGGTTTCTATCAGAAGTATCATTTTTTTTTAGGCTGCTTCTCTGACAGGCCAGTGAAGGTTGACTTCTTCAGTTATCTTATAATACCTTCTTAATACATTCAATAATTACAGCACTTCTATATTATACTACCAGTCTAATGATCAGAATACTGAGACCATTCTGGCATGTGGATGTTAATACTAGTTAGTCAGGTGGATGAGTGCTGTCGTGTTTCTAGTTTTCCTTAGATTGGATGCAGGTAATAAAAAAAAGTACATTCTGGAGGCTTCTGGCCCCTACAGAGTTCTTCCTTATTTCTTACCTTCTTCCTGACCACATTTCATATTTCCTGTGAGGCCAAGACTCATGCTGGAGTGGAAGGATAGTTGAGCTGAGTCATCAAACGGAAGCACTTCTGAATGGCTCCATTACCTCATGTAATGGGTTTTTCTAAAGAGGAGTGGTGTTGAGGAGAACGTACACATACATCATTGATCATTGAGAGGCACATGCCTTTTCTGGTGACTTTCTGTAACAACAATCACTTTCAGTGAAAGGACTGTTTTGGTTAAGAAGGATTTTGTCTCCAGATAGGATTATGTCAGAACCATAATAGAGCATGGAGAGCGGTAAAGCACTCTTTTCATGAAGATGGTGCTGAAGATGAAGAAGGACGTTGTTGTCCTCTCTAAAAGGGAAGCCAAGGCAAAGGCGTTGCAGCCCAAGAAGGTAGAACTAAAATGCAACGGTAGCCAGCAAGAGAGATGATTTTCACATCACTAACCTTCTGGTTTAAACATTGTGATGCAGAAGGCAGTTCCCCCCAAAAGTGGAAGAAACAAGAAATGTTTCTCCCAGGAGAAACAAGCTAGACTACCACACCATCAAGTGCCCCCTCTTGCCCATAAAAAAGATAGAAACTAACAATACATTGTATTCATTGTTGATGTCAAGCCCAACAAGTGCAAGATCCAGTAGACAGTGAAGGAGCTCTATGACGCTGCTCTGAAAAAGTTCAACACCTTGACCCGGCCCGAGGGAAAAAGGCATATAATGCTTTGGATGTTGCTAATCTCATTTAGACGATCTAAACGGACTTCTGTTGACTACTTATAAATATAACAATTTTCGCCACACTTAAAAAAACAAATGAGCGAGAAAGGCCAGGAAGAATTCAAGTAGGTTCAAGGTGTGTTCCAAGTACCTACTAGTGCTTAAGAGGTATTGGCAGTTCACTGGTCGCATTTTCTGTCTGAAGCCAGCCAGTGTAACTCCTGTGCAATCACTGCTCCTCTGTTAGTGGAGGGTACATGTTGCTGAGTAGGAGACAATGGAGCTTGTAGACGAAGAAGACAAACTAGGCAAAAAAGGCCTGGGTATCTCTTTCAGAAAATCAGTCGATGAAAATTCTCTGGATTGCAATAGTCAGGCAACAGTGAAGGACTGGGTAGCAGGGCTTGACAACATCCATGCTCTGGGGAATTCAAAAGAATATTGGAAGAGTCTTCATTAGAAACTAAAAATAATTGTACTAAATAGTGTGGCCTTATTTCCAATGGTGCCCCTTAAAAAATTGATTCCTATTCAACAATGTACTCATCCAAATCATGTTCACGACAATGCAGTCCTTTCTGGTGTCCTGTACAACCCTAACAAGGTGAAAATGCATCGAGAAATATGAACAGTTCAAATGTAAAAGTGATTACAGTGGGGAAGCTCAAGTTCACAGAACACTTGCTATGAACAAATCACTGAGGAGGATGAGATGCCATCTGGTAACCTTCAAAAGGTTCTACACCTTAGATTCTTTAAGGAGTAGACAGATTCTTTCCAGCACTCAGTAGATATTTGATGAGCACACACTATGTGTCCAGTACTATCCCAAGAGCTGGTGAAGCAGCAGTAAACAAAAGAGACAAAACACCCTCAAGAAGCTTACATTTTCCAGTGTCTGAGAATTGTGTCAAGAGAGGGTACAGAGTGTGATGAGCATGAGTCAAAGACTCATGTTTCATCTCAGAATACCCACTTCATGACATAGGAGATCTATTTTAATCTTCTAAATGAAACAAGCTGGTAGGACCTTCTTTCTTCTTATTAATAACTGAGGATTCCTGTTTTAAATGATCTACTCACAGTTAAAAAATAAAATACATCAAATTATTGTCTCTTCAGTGTCCCAAAATTTCTTTCATTGTTGCCGTTGAGTACCCTCAAATTGGTTCCCATTCATAGCGACACTAAATACAACCGAAGGAAACACAGCCATGTCCTGCACCATCCACACACTTTTTCTTATCTTTGAGCAGATTGTTACAGAAACTGTGTCAATCTATCTTGTCAAGATCCCTTTTTTCTCCCTGACCATCTAGGTGGCAGTTATATAATCTCCTGTCAACTTGCCAAGAGGTAGAGTGTAGCCTGTCAATTAGGTTGCAGCTTGATGACCTCATTTGTAGGTGCTACAAAGATAAATCACTCACTGGAGGCTAGACCCACACCCTCTGCTTCATCTTCCTGCTGACAAGACATATGGAGCGACACTGATGGAGCCAGGGTCCTAGAGCTGGAGGAACCACGTGGAGACCCCTGCCAGTGCTGAGATTATTCCACCACCACCGGATCCACAAGACTTTCTACTCTCTGGACTGTGATCTTCCTGATGATGAATGTACAGATTGGTATTGGACAAATGGACTAATATTGGATTTATGGACTTGATCTGGACTGGGTGGGGATGGTTTCTTAATATGTAATTACTCTTTTATATAAAGCTCTTTCTTATACATGAGTGTCTATGAATTTGTTTCTCTAGTCAACCAAGACCAATACATTATGGTACCAGGAGTTGGGTACTAGAGAAACAAATCATAAAGATGGAGAGTAAATGCTTGTTTGACCTCTGCCTTGTGGTAGTTTTACTTCTTTGGCGAGCCAGGGGTCATAAATGGCCATGCAGTTTACTGGGTTGTTTTCTGGATAGAATATGGGAAGTTAAAGTTTTTATTATTTTGTTTGGTTGTTGTTTTTGGTTATTCCTGTTAGAAATGATGAAAATGAATGTTGTTAATGTATATATTGAGCTCATGGGTAGAAATTACCATTTGAATTTCTCAGAGACCATACTGCTTGGTGAAAATGTCTGAGAGAAGGTAAAAATGGCTGGCAGAAGGTCTGGCCCTGGCTTGATTCAGCCAGAGGCCTAAATTCATATTTTGTATAAATGGAATAATTTAGATAAGGATTAAGGTAACATAGATTTTGAGTTTGAGTTTGACTGTTTTAAGAATTGAGTTTAGGATCTGGCTGTACTAAGTTTATACTGCTTTCTTCTGCTTATTGATATAAATGATTATTGGGAAGTAAAAATAGAGAGTTTGTAAGCCCACATGCCTTGAGCCATTAAATTGGGATTTAAATGGGTTAGGACACACCTTCAAAGAAGGTTCTGAAAGGATAAGCTCCACGCAGTGTCTTCAGTGCTCAGGACATTTGAAGGTGAAGAGACTTGCCTACGGGGTTCTTAACAGACTGAAGAGCAATGGAATTCTGGCTTTGTGAATTTTGAACTAGTGGTTTGTGGCCGAAGCTGGAAAAAATATCTGGAGCCCTGAAGAAAGTCCTCTTCAGGGCTGAATGTTAAAGGAAGCCTGAAATGCTTGCTAGATTTCACCTGGATCCACTTGTTGAGTGGGAGTGGGAGAAATGCAGCAATAAAGAGACGGGTTGAGTCTGGCTACTGAAACCAGTGAACCTGGTTCACGGGGGCTAGAGGAGAAGATGAGAGTGGGTTGACTGGTCTGAAGTTCATGATCTAGCACAAGGGTTGACTGGTCTGAAGTTCATGACCTAGCTAGGCTTGTTGAGAATTTGTGACAGTGTCCATGGTCTAAAGGTAAGGTGACCAATGGGCACTCTGGTGAGACTAAGTAGGCAGCCCACATTGAGCTGACCAGAACCCAACCAGATCAAGGGATTTTTGAGCCTGTGAACTGGTGACTATTTCTGCTGACCTTATGGATGACCTGTCCTGATTTGACTTTGCTTATGGGTGTGGATGTCACAAGGTTCCAACTGGAAAGAAGATTATTCGCATCAAAGAGTATGATATCTCCTCAGAGCACTGGGTTGATGTAAGTGGGCAGTATAGAAATTGGACACCCAAAATGGGGTGGATAAAGGCATGAAGTGGCTGGCTTACAAACTTTCATAGTTGGGGGAATATATTCATGGGATTATGGTGTAGGTGTTAACAACTATAGTTAGGCATAACATATTGTTGTGTTGTCCACTTATAGAATGCTATGTTTAAATGAGAGTGGCACATATTGAATTGTATGCATTTTAGTTTTATCCTGTTAGGTACAGACATGATTTTATTATTGTTGGTTTGAAAATTATATATGGTTAGAAAGTTGTGTGAAAGTGTCAAGTTGACCATGGGTGGTCTGTGACAGTTACATATCTCCGGTTAACTTACAAAGGGGTGGAGTTTAGTCTGTCAGGTCGCAGCTTGATGACCTCATTTGGAGGCACTACAGAGATAAATAGCTCGCTGGAGGCCAGACCCACACTCTCTGCTTAGTCTTCCTGCTGACAAGACACATGGAGCTACGCGGATGAAACCAGAGCCCTGGAGCTGGAGGAGCCATGTGGAGGAGCCATTTGGAGACCCCTGCCAGTGCTCAGATGCTTCCACCACCACAGGATCCAAAAAACTTCCCACCCACAGGCCTGCGATTTTCCTGCACTTGACATTACTGTATGTGATGCATTTAGAAGAATTTAGTCTGGTATTGGACATATGGGCTCATATCAGACTTAGGGAGTTGATCTGGACTGGGCTGGGTTGTTTTCTTAATATACAATTACTCTTTTTATATAAAGCTCTTTCTTATACACATGAGTGTCTCTCAATTTGTTTCTCTAGTCAACCCAGACTAACATACTCTACCAAGCATGATGTCCTTCTCCAGGGATGGGTCTCTTTTGACAACATAAGTACATGTGAGATGAAGTCTTGCCATCCTTGCCTCTACGGAGCATGCTGCTGTACCTTCTTTTAGAACAGATTTGCTTGTTCTTTTGGCAGTCCTTTGTACTTCCAGTCAATGAAACGTGTTTCACCTATGCCTTTTTAATACACAATATTTTTGTGACTCATCCTTTTTTTTTCAGTACAGTAAAATTGGTGAAAGTCAAAACTTATGAAAGGCAGACACCTGTCAGAGAAGAAAACGTCCAAAAATTTCTTCTAAAATGAGTGGTAGATAAATAAGCACACTGCACCCTGCCAATGGTGGAAAACTTCCAAGACCCCCCCAAAAAACAGTACAGTGTGATAGAGTTCTAGCTTTCAAGTGTCTAAACCTGGAATACCTGTCAGGAACACGTTCCCCTTCATCCATCCTGGGAGCCAGAATCCTAGAACAAGTCTCCCTTGATGAGAAAGAGTGGATAGAGTGCTTATGGAAGCATGTGGTAGGGCCAGTGCTTGGTAGTGGTGGGGTATTCCCAGGAAGAGACTCTGGTTGTAGTGGGCCACCTGCTTATACACTTTCAGTATTTAACAAAATGCATGTTTTGCTTATTGGCTTTTTTGTTCTTCTGGTTTTTCTTCTTTAGATTATAAGTTCTTACAGGGTAGGACTGTTGTCTCTTTCTTCAGCAATTCATATTTAGATAGTCAAATCATACATTAGACAAAATGATAGCATGTAACCACCCACATCTATCACTGGACTAAAATAAGGACCCACTGGGTGCTAGTGCGTGGCTACAGCTCACCTTATACTTAGCTGTATATAATACTAATTCATGTATTATTCACTTCCATATTTTCTACTTACCAATTTGAAATCCTAGTAGTGTGCTAGACACGACCTTAACTCTAAACTCACTGCCATGGAGTAGATTCAAACCCAAAGCAACTCTAGAACAGGGCAGAACTGCACCCCCCCACCCCCACCCCCACCCCCCATGGGTTTCTGAGACGGTAACGTTTTACGGGAGTAGAAAGTCTCCTCTCCCTTCTGCGGAGCAGCCGGTGGTTTCAAGCTGCTGACCTTGTGCTTAGCAGCGCATTGGTAACCACACCCCCAGCGCGCCTCTGGCACTGCGTTAGGCAGTGAAGAAGATGGAAACCCCACTTGACTGTATAGAGGAGACAACCCTTAAGTGTACCTCGAAAAACAGTATGGAAAGAATGTGCTAGCACCCCAGCTCTGTTTTGGCCAGGGGAAGAGCATGTCAGGGAGGTACTTCTTTTTGGGGTGAGGTTTGAGCTGACATGAAGCTAAGCTCTTGAACTCAGGTCGAGAGGGAGAGTCACACTTAAACAGGCGAAGGAGTGGAACGAAGGGTGTGGAAAGAGATGGCACAGGCTACAGAAAGGTGCACGGACCGGAACACAGAAGTAGAGGGGAGAATCATGCTGCATGAAGCAGGGCGGTATGTTGCGGTGAGGCATAGGAAGCGATGGGGCTGCAGGCTCTGTTGAAAATGTTGGTTTTTAATTCGAAGATCCTTGGGTGGTATTAGTCAGGACTGTGGTTTGGAAAGTTCTCTTTAGCTGTGAGGATGGGAACATACTCAAAGGGGCAAGTATGGATGTAGGGAAGCCTATCAATTTTCTCTATAGGCTCCAGGAGAGAGAAAATAGGATCTTGGACTGGGCTTAGAGTTGGGGCACCGAGACAGTGGGATGTGATAAATCGGAAGACCATGTATGTGGGAGAACCGAAAGGCTGAGGAGGAGGAGTATGGTACTGGGGAAAGAGAGGCAGCTAGCTGCAAGGTTTATGCAGATTGACCTCTGTTGGAAGGTGAGGCCAAGCTCTCTCTTGTTATTGTCTCTCTCTTTCCAACATCTGCGGTCTTGCCTTTTCTTACTGTATTGAAATGCATTTCAGGGGGGGATCTGAGCCGTGTTTCTGAATTGGAAGTTTTAGTTTTAGTTGAGATAGCAGCACTCCCACCTTTCACCACCCTCCTGGCAAAGTCAAGTGGAACCAGATGTCTATGAAGCTCTTGGCACCAGAAGGCTTATGGATAATTGGATAAAGGGCCAGAGTCGTTCAGCTGAGGGACAAGGATTTTGAAGGGCTGGTCATATAAATTGCTGGTTATATAAGATTATATTAAAAAAACTTCTTGTCAACTGGGATTGAACTACTTAGGGGAAAAGCTCCCCTTGCATTTTTATCTTTGTTATGACGGGAGAGGCAGCAGGAGAGTGGCAGGACTCTAACAGGCTGCATTTATGGAAACATATGATGGATGGCAGATATCAATCCTGCCCTGAGCAGTGTGCTGGACAGACAGGACAAGGTTCCATCTTTATTTTTCTGTTTTTAAGAAGAGTTTAATCCTAGGAAAGCTTATACACAAAATGAGGAGATTGAGCATAGACATGAAGGGCACTGTTTTTAAAGGAGGTGGGGAAGGAGTTAGAGAAGAGAGTGTGACTACTTCCAAGGGAGGCTGTAGAATGCATTCCTGCCTTGGGAAGTAAGGATGGGATCAGGGTCCACAAGCCACTGGCATGTAGAACTAAAGGTTTCATAACAAGTAATAATGGCTCCGACTATTCTGTACCGCACATCCACTTAGAGATGCATATTACATTGGGGATATTGACAATGATTGATTCTACCCGGTTAAAATAATAGTTTTGGCATAGTAGTTTGTCATAATAATAATCGTTTCAACACCCAATTCTAACACTCTTCCCATTGAAAAGTAGGTTCTTTGTCCCTTCTTAAATCTGAGCAGGTTTGTGGCCTCTTTGACCAACAGTTAGCCAGAAGTGATGCTACTTACTCTCCAGGCAAGATAAGAAAAAGACTTGTAATTGCCTGAGATGAGACTTCTGGGGGAAGCTAGATGCCATGTAGGATGTTTGCCTCACTTCAGACCACTGTGATAAAAAGGCTATTTAGAGATGGAGCCTTTATCACATTCCTGACTTAAAATCATGAGCAAAATAAAATGATTATTGTTTTAGGTTACTGAATTTTGGAGAAATTTGCTCTGCTGCAATTTTAACACTAATGGAAACAATCACATGCATTTATTTTGCACTTACCAAGTACACAATCACTTTATACATTGTGTTAATTAATTTTTGTGCATTATTTTATTCGATCCTATTAGTAGATAGAAATTAGGGGTCTTACTTTACTTATACAAAAGCCAATGTTCAGAGAGGTAAAGCAGTGTTTAGTCGAGGCTACATAGTTTTTCTGTGGCAGGACTAAGATTTAAACCCAAGGTTACCTGGATCCCAAAATATTAATTTAGTTTTGAGAAACAATACTGAGAGATTCGGCTCTCTTCAAGGCAAATCCCCCAAGAACACTGCTACAGAAATCTTGCTTACCCTTCAAAGATTACCTAGGGAGTTCCGAAAAAAAAAATTCTGCATCATTTCTTTTACATTTTAACATGTTGGTTTTTCAATGTGCATATCCATGAGTTTTAGGATGTTGGCATGGTTTTAGGTTTTGATTATTCAGAGCCCAGTTTAAATGAAACTTGCATCCTTACCAAAGTAAAGCTCATACATTTCTGGCTGGCTGGGATGCCTTTGACTCCCTCTTTGCTTTATTCTAACACTAGATTCCTTACAGTGTGTCCCACTGACATATGTTATTGGGGGGCAATAATCACATGCTAAGGATACAACAACCCTTGGGAGCATAAGGGGTACTGTAATGGCATATTATAGCTACTATCTTATATTAAAGATTCTAGTGCAAAATATTGAATGATGCCGGAAGCATCAAAAAGAAGAGGAAAACACAGGGTCACCATACTAAAAGGAACTAGTAAATACTCAACCATCTCAAGAGATGGTATATGAGCAAAACACCGAGAGAAGTCCAGGATGCACTGAAAGCATTAGCCAAAAACAAAGCTCCAGGAATTGATGGTAAAGCAACCGAAATGTTTCAACAAGCTCATGAGGCACTGGAAGCACTCACTCGCCTATGCTAAGAAATTTGGAAGACAGCTACCTGGCCAATTGACTGGAAGAGATTCATATTTGTACTCATAGTAAAGATAGGTGGTACAAAAGAATGCACAAGTGCACAAACAATAGAACAATGTCATTGTTATCACATGCAAGTTAAGTTTTGCCGAAGATCACCCAACAGTGGAGCTGTCAGAGGTTGCAGCTGGATTGACAGGGAGCTGCCAGAGGAGAGTCAGGTTGGATTCAGAAGAGGACTGAGATCAAGAGATATCACTGCTGATGCCAGGTGAATCTTGGTTCAAAGCAGAGAACACTAGAAAGATGTGTACTTGGGTCTCATTGATTATGCCAAGGCTTTTGACAAACTATGGATAGTCTTGAAAAGAATTCCAGAACTTTTCCTTAGGCTCATACAGAATCTGCTCATGGACCAAGAGGCAGTCATTTGAACAGAATAAGGGAACACTGAATGGTTTAAAATCAGGAATGATGTGCTTCAGGGTGGTATCTTGTCACGATAAATATTCATTCTGTATGCTAAGGCAATCGTCAGAGAAGCTGAATTCTATGAAGAAGAATGTATCAGGAATGGAGGAAGACTTATTAATAACATGAGATAATGCAGATGATACAACTTTGCCTGCTGAAATTGAAGAGGACTTGAAGCTCTTGCCGATGAAGATCAAGAATTGCAGCCTTCGGTATGGATTACAGCTCAATGTAAAGAAAACCAAAATCCTCACAACTGGATCAGTAGGTAACATCATGACAAACGGAGAAAGCATTGAAGTTTCCAGGGTTTCATCTTGCTTTGATCCACAGTTAATGCTCCTCGAAGTAGCAGTTAAGAGATCAAAAGACACACTGTATGGGGTAAATCTGCTGCACAGGATCTCTTTGAAGTGTTGAAAAGCAAGGGTGTCACTTTGAGAACTAAGATATATCTGACTGGAGCCATGGTATTTCCCTTTGCCTCAAATGCCTGTGAAAGTTGGATACTGAGCAAGGAAGACAAAAGAAAAATGGGCACATTTGAACTATGGTGCCGGCAAAGAATGTTGAATGTCGCACGGACTGCCGAAAGAACAAAGACTTCTGTCTCAGAAGTACAACCAGTATGCTCCTCAGAGGCAAGGATCATGAACTTTGACATACTGTTCGGAGCAACTAGTCTTTGCAAAAGGACATAATGCTTGGTAACATGGAGGAGCTGAAAAAAAAATAGGAAGGACCTCCAGGAGATTAACTGGCACTGCGGCTGCAGCAAGGGGTTTGGACGTAAGAACAACTGTGAAGAGAGCGCAGGACATGGTAGTGTGTTCTGTGGTCCACAGGGTCACTGTGAGTCAGAACTGACTCTCTGGAAGCTAACAACAACACAACAATCGCATCTTCGATTAAAGACGTTATTTGAGTATTCCTGTTTCCTAACACACAAAGCCTTCATTTTGGTCTCCTTTGGAGTGGAAACACTTTCCTGGGTGACCAACCTCTCTGATTAACCTGGAACTACCAGGCAGAAGAAAGTATTTTGGAGGTTGAACCATGGTTGTTGCTTCTATTGATTTGGGGGTAATTTTTGGCAGAGAACTCACTGCTATGTTGAATTGTATGGTCCAGCACCCCCTGCTAGGGTGAGGTTCCCTTTACCCCTTCCCAACTGCACAGAAGTTAGCCATTTACACAGTCCGGGGCGCACCACTCTCTTAGAGAGCATGTGCTCAATCTCTCCTGGTCTCAGGGGCGAAGCAGCAGGGAGAAGTAGAGCAGACTGACTTTGGAGGCAGGGCACCTGTGTACCCAGGGCAGGTCTGTCAAGGCCCAGGGAGGATGGGTTTAGAACGGTTCGTGATATGGCTTCTTAGAGGAGCAGACATGCGCGTTGTGACAGTTAGGCATAATGGCACCTTGGCTGGGTCAGAATTCTCAGAAACGTTGCAGTTGCGGCCTCCCCCATGATACGATCTAAGATCTAACCGTGTAATCAACTGCATGATGAGAGCTTCTGTAGGCAGCATGGCAGTTAGGAGGGTAGCCTCCTTCCTCAGGTCAAAGCCCTAATGCAATTGAAAGGCACTTTCCTTGGGGCCTATTCTTATTTAAACAGACTCTGTGGGAAGTCTGGTCTCTTCTTGCTGGTGTGGATCCTACATCTGTCACATCAAACTCTGGTTCTTTGAACTGGAGCCAATTGCCTGCCATATTGCCTAGCAATCCTGGGAGCCATCAGTAACCGGTCATATTGCCGGCAAATTTTGGATTATTTGACCCTGCAGCCAAGAGTCTGGCTTGCTGACCTTGGATTCATCTGCCTCTGCCTCTCTCAGCTTCCTGCTTCCTGGTTTGTCTTCCTGCTTCCTAGTTTCTCAGCCCTGGCAGATATGCGAGTCAGGAAAAGCCTCCAGCTTAACATCTGACCCACAGACTTGAACTGGTCTAGACTGACCCATTTCTACAGCTGTGAGCCATATATATACATAATGTATGTATTTCACTGGTTTGCTTCTCTAGAGAACCAGCCAGACATCTGAAGCTCATGGACATCTAGTAGCAGACAATATAGGGCTCTTTCCCTCCCTCTTACTTTTTTAAAAAAATTTGGTGTAAAGTTTTACAGATGATGAAGACCATCCGTTCAACAATTCATACACATTAGTTAGTTTTTTCAAGAGGGCAGTACCTTGTTCCTATTACCCCATCACTTCCCTAACCCCGTTTCCTCCTGCCTCTTCAGGCTTGTTTGCTGTAAGAATTCCCCAGGAGGGATTGTCATGTTCACTGCTGGGCTGCTCCCTGGTTATGGTGTGTCCACAACCCTGTCCGGCTTGGGACTCTCTCTCCCAGTGACTTCTTCTTTTTGTGTGAATTCCACAAAGGGCTTCTCGTAGTTTTCAGGCTTTTGTACTGTGAATTCACATCACTTAGGATTCCTGGGAAGATGCTGTGTGTGTAGTGGTCTAAAAGTGTGTGAGAGGATGTGGATTTAAGACTGGGAGAGAGTATATGTGTGTGTATGACAGCGTGAGAAAGTGTGTATGAATGAGTGACAGTGTGTGAGTGTGTGAGACAATATGGATGTGTTTGCATCTATAAGAAAGAGCGAGAGAACAAAGGTATGAATGTGCAAATAATTTTGAAAGCAGCATCTCAGAGTTTTATAGAAAGATAGGGCCTCACTTCCTCCACCATGTTTTCAAAATATTTATCTTTGTATTCACATAGCTAATCTGTTTGTGTAGATCTTGCATTTATTTAGTAGATATTTACTGAACATATGCTGGAACCTAGGACTATTGCTCTTGTGGGAGGCTACTTTGGTGTCAGTATAAATGTTTTTGCTTCCATTTGTGAATAGGAGCAAGATGTCAAATATTGTAGGAAGAAGAGGCACGCCCTTGCCACTAACGATGCCCCTCCATACCCAGTCATTCACTTCTACATCTCTACACTCTTGTACATATCTATTATCACATAGCCTTTGCACACTTGCCATCATAACTTACACATTGACTTCCTGAGAACAATGGTCTTTGTAGCTCAGCATCTAGCTCTGTACCTGGGATGTGACAAGATCTTAACAACTGTTTGCTGACTTGAATTTGATAATAAAGAACCCAGAATTTCATAATCTTTAGGCTGAGAATTAGTCTTTGAATTCCAGAAAGAAAAATCTTCTTTTAATCATTTTATGGGGGGCTCTTATAACTTTTATCACAATCCATCCATCCTTTGTGTCAAACACATTTGTGTGTATGTTGCCATCATCATTTCAAACCTTGTCTTTCTACTTGAGCCCTTGGTATCAGCCTATTTTTTAAAGAAAAATATTCATTGTGACTTTCTTGACCTCTATGATATGAACAATAACCTGACATAGCATTTTGGAGACATAATTCAAATACTTAGACATAAATGTGAACATACACTTATTTACGTATATTTCCCTTCCCAAACCCTAGAAATGTATAACTAAAGAATTAAAAAGAAAAAAACAAAGAAAATAAGAGAATAAAAGATATATATGAATTGTGATCAATAATTTAAGTCAAGAAGAGAACCCTGAAGTCTTCAAGGAGAAGCATTTAGTGTTGTGAAGACGGGCAGGAAAAAGCAGGCACAATTATTCCCAAAGCACAATCTCAGCAGAGACCAGGTACTGGTATTTTGGGATGCTCTGAAGCTAAAAGTTGATCATGTTAAGCATCGATAAAGTTCAGAAGTCTTTGTCTGAGGAGAAAGCAGATCCTGAGATGTCTTACTTCATTGATGCAGAAAACAACAATCGCTCCGCTTTTACAATAAGGGAGATCAATTCTGGAAAATCCAAGAACCACATAATCTCTAAACTCCAGAATCCTGCTAGCATGTGGGGAAGGTAGGAGTCCTGCTGGTGTAGTGGTTTTGCATTGAGTTGGGCTGCGGTCCGCCTGGTTTGCAGTTTGAAACTACCAGCAGCTCCTCTGGAGGAAAGACTGTGCTCCTGTAACAGTTACAGCCTGGGGAACCCACAGGACGTCACTAGGAGTCAGCATGGACTTGAAGGCTCTGAGTGAGTGATGTTATACTGAGCTCAGGGATTGAGGCCACATTCTAAGAAATGAGATCGCCCCTCCTACCTCCACTTCTGGCACTAAGGAGCCCTGGTGGTGCACGGATTGGTTATGTGATCGTCTCATAGGTCAGCATTTCAAACCCACCAGTCACCGGGGGGAGAAAGATGCGGCAATCTGCTTCCTTAGAGGTTGCAGCCATAGAGGAGACTTCTGGTGGACTAGGCAGATATATGCTCCAGATCTTCTACAAGAAGACCCGAGAAAGCAAATGGACTAAATATATATGATCATCGTGGAGCATCAAGCTTCACATAAAAGAATAAAAATGTAGAGCAAACATTGATTAGAAGGACAAACGGAGCAAAAATACATAGAGAATGGTGAATTGAGTACTGTATCAGCACAGTATAGACATTTTGAAGATTGCAAGCATTCTGGCTCAGAGGAGGAACCAGATAACTAGCTTGCACAGAACTACCTAACGGTCCACATTAGTGGCTGGTAACCAGAAATGTGTGATATCTGCCTTACTACCCAGACTAAGGGTGTGGCCATCCTATTCCCACCCTGTGGCCAGGGACACTCTTACTACATTGGCCCTGCCCCACACGAGGTTGGAATCTCACCCTTGAGGATAAGGTACTGCATGCACACCTCATCCTATTGGGAAGCATTCGTCATCTCCATGATCACCAGAATGAGCCACCCTGTCCCAGACCGGGGTCTCATCCCCATTGCCCCAGCGGCTTTCTCCTTTCTTTCTCCACCTCTCTTTTCCCCTCTCTCTCATTTTTCTCCCCTTTTCTCTGTCATTCTTCTTTGTTCTTTTTTGCATTTCTTGCCTCTCCTCTTTAAATTTTTTCCCTTAGGCACTTATTTTTCTTTCTTTTATTTATAATTTCTCTCTCTCTCTCTCTCTCTCTCTCTCTGTGTTTCCCCCACTTGGTAAAAGACAGTTACCACATCCACACTAACAGCTATACCACCCACCCTGCCATCCAACTCAGCGGGTGAATGCCTCCACCCACTCCTTTACTGCTTGATAAAGGACAGATGTCAATAAACCCAGTCAAGTCTATCCTCAACAGCTGCACACAAACAGCGAGCTGCACACATGCTCCCATCTTCTAGCAAACCCACCAGGAAACAAGTCATGGTGGCATAAGTGCTACCAAACTATTGAGCAGAGCAGCATGCCCAGCCCACTTGCCTGGATATATCAAGATCAAATTAAGCAAAAATATTTGGGTAAATCACATTATCATCAATATAAAAATGACACTACAATGTGTTGGAGGCAAAAGACAGCTTCAGTTAATAAACCAAAAAGGGCAAGACGACTTAAGTGACAAAGTACAAAGTCAGGCAATCTGCTAGAGGGAAAAAAAATGATATGAAAGCTACCTGATAAGAATTAGGTACCTTCAATACACTGCGAAAATGCCAAAGAAATCACAGACAATGCCAAGGAAAACACAAACAAAATTCTAGAATAATTCAAAAAAGCAATATAAGAAAAAAGTACACCAAAACAAACAGAAGATTAGGAACTGTACAATAATAAAGAGAAATCTAGAAGATAAGTACTAAAATTTCAGAAATAGACACCACATTGGAAAGACAAAGGAGTAGACCCAAATCAATGGAAGATGGAATTAGCAGTTAGCAAGATTGAAGCTAATTTTTAAAATATTAATTTGTTAGAAGAACATCAGAAAATAAAGAATAAAAAAATGAAGAAAGCTTAAGAATTTTGTGGGACATCATCAAGAATATCATAATACCTTACATGCAGTTGGAACTCCAGAACATAAGGATACAAACAACAATAATCCACTGAGCAAATTATTAAATATCTATTGAAAGAAAACTTTGCCAACGTCATGACAGACAAGAAAGTATGTATTCAAGAAGCTCAACAAACACCAAATAAGGTAGACCCGGCAGGACATAATACAACCAAACTTTCTAAAGACAAAGACAGACTCCTGAAACCTGCTCATGAACAAAATGACAAACTATCTATTTATAAAGGAGAACCAGTAAGACGAAGTTGGATTTCTCAAGGAAACATGTAGGCAAGAAGACATGGCACCTATAAAGTTCTGAAAGCAAGAAAATTGCCAGACAAAAATGATGTATTCAGAATATATACTGAACAAGGACATTATCAGCAACACACACACACACACACACACACACACACACACACACACACACAAAACCAGAGCAAAACGAAAGCGGTAAATTCATATCAATAAATGCACCAAATGAATGCAGATTAAACATACCAGTCAAGAGACAAAGAGTAGTATAATGTGTAAGAGACACAACATAGACATAAAGACAAATATCAGCTAAAAGTCAAATGATGGGAAAACATATATCAAGCAAATATCAATAAAAAAGGGAGCAGGGGTAGTAATATAAATTTTTGACAAGATAGACTTAAGGCAAAAACTTGTAAGAGACACAGGAAGAACATTATATAATGCTAGATATTTAATCTAATAAAAGTACATTACCAAAATAAATATCTATGCATTTAATGAAAGAGCCCCAAATACATAACTATATAAATCAAACTAATAGAATTGAAAAGAAATAGACAATTCCACAATCATAATAGGACACTGTTATACATCACTTCTGAAGTATAGAATAATTGGAAAGAAACTCAACTCAACAAAGATAGAGAACCACACAATCAACTAACTTGACCTCGCGACCCCTTTAGGAGTCGAACCACCCTTCACAGGGGTTGTCTGATTCATAACAGTAGCAAAATTACAGTTATGAAGTAGCAATGACAATAATTTTATGGTTGGGGGGTCACCACAGCATGAGGGACTGTATTAAAGGGTCGCAGCATTAAGAAGGTTGAGACAGGTGGACCCCTCAGGACAAGTGGTGAGAGTAGTGATACCAGAGAGTGGAGGAGGGTGGGGTGGAAAGGGGGAACAGATTACAAGGATCTACATATAACCTCCTCCCTGGAGGACAGACAGCAGAGGAGTGGGTGAAAGGCAATTTCAGATGGTGTAAGATAGGACAAAGTAATAATAATTTATAGATTATCAAGGGTTCATGGGGGAGGGGGGAGGGAGGAGAAAAATGAGGAGCTGATACCAAAGGCTTAAGTAAAAAGAAAATGTTTTGAGAATGATGAGGGAAACAAATGTATAAAAGTGCATGACACAATGGATATATGTATGGATTGCGATGAGTTGTACGAGCCCCCAATAAAATGATTAAAAAAAAGAAGGTTGAGAACCACTGTCAGACATAGAAAGAACATCTCACACCAAAGCAACAGAATATACATTTTTTCACACTGCACATGAAATATTATCCATAATAGACCATATGGTAGGCAACAAGTAGCCTTTGGTATAATCCTCAACATACTCAAAGCATCTTCCAGATAAAAATGCTATAAATTAGAAATCAACAATCAAGATAAAACAAAACAAAGCAAAAACCTCGAATACATGAAAATGGAATAAAACCCTTCTTTAAAACTACTAGAGGACCTAAATGTCGGGGGTTTAAGTGGAGAGAAAATGTTTTGGGAAACGATGTACAAATGCGCTTTACACAATTGATGTGTGTATGGATTGGGATAACAGTTGTATGAGCCCCTAATAAAATGTTAAATAAAATAAAATAATGCAGAAATAAAAAAAAAAAAAAAAGAATCCTGAAATGAATCAATTTCAAATGCTCCAACAATTATGGTCAAAGGTTTTAGGTTACAAAATTCATTGTGATAAAATCAAGCATTTATGATAAATGTAACTGGCATGCACTTTAAATGGAATAACAGTATATAATAATATATAATATACATGTATATATATTTAAATTATAAAATTTAATCTTATAAATAAAATGTTTTTACAAGAACACAGAAAAAAAAACTATTAGATAATAGAAGAAATTAAAAAATGGAGTTTAAAATTCCTTGAATCAAATTAAAGTGAAACACAACATATCAAAATCGTTGGGCTATAGTCAAAGCAGTGCTCAGAGGGTAACTCATAGCAATAAATACACCCACCAAAAATCAAACAAACAACAAAAATAAAAAATCAACTCCTCAGCCCAACATATTCAACAGTTAAAAAAGAACATAAACGAGCTTTCAGTCACTGAAATAAGGATTATAATAGGAATCATTGAAACAGAAACAAAAATCATATAATCAACAGACTAGGATTTGGTTTCTTGAAAAGGGTAATCAAATGTACACGTGACTGACAAATTCAACAAAGAAGAAAAAGGAAAGGATACGAAAAACACAGTTATAAACACAATGGAACCGACTACAATAAAAAAGTCTGTTGTTAAGTTCCCCTGAGTCAATTTACGCACAACAGAACAACCCTTTATACAACAACGCAAGTGCTCCGTCCAACAAACGAAACACTGGTCCTGGGCCATCCTCAGGATTGTTGTTTGAGCCCACTGTTGCAGCCACAGCGTCAGTCCACTTGTCCAAGGCCTTCCTGTCTTTAGCTGCCCCTCGGCTTTACCAAGCCTGCCACCCTTCTCTGCTGATGACACGTCTCACATACATGAGACAGTCTCACCATGCTTGCCTCTAAGGAGTATTCTGACATGTGAATTCCAAGACAGATTTGTTTGTGCTTTTGGAAGTCTCTAGTCCTTTCAATATTCTTTTCCAGCCTCATAATCCAAGTACATCCATTCTTTTGGTTTTCCTTAGTCAATGTCTAACTTTCACACCTATTTGATTGAAAATACATGTCTTGGGTCAGAAGGACTTAAGTTCTCAAAGCAACATCCTTGCCCTTCAACACTCTAAAGAGGTCTTGTGCAGCAGATGTCCCCAATACAATGTGTCATTTTATCTCTTAACTGCTGCTTCCATGGGCATTGGTGGTGGACCCAAGCAAGAAGAAATTCTTGTCAACTTCAATCTTTTTTCAGTTTATCATGGTTTAGTTGTGAGGATTTTTGTTTTATTTACACTGAGTTGTAACCCATTTTAATGGCTGCAATCCTTGATCAGCAAGTTCTTCAAATCCTCTTCACTTTCTGCAAATAAAGTTGTGTTATCTGTATGTCACAGGTTTTTATTTTATTTTTTGGTGGGTCTCGGAGTTTATTAAAGGCCCTGGCAACACTACTTCTTCTTCTTCTTCTCCACATCCTGCTCTGCAGCCTCCTTGGCCCTTTTTGCTCGGATGCCAAAGAGCCGGGCGTTGGCACGGGCCATGCGGAGACTGGCGAAGGCCTTGAAGCCCTTCTCTTCTTGCGTGATAACCCGGGCTTCCTCCTTCTTGCAGACCCGAAGGAGGGTGGGTTTGGAGGGGGGAGGGACTGCTGAGTCACAGGTTTTTAATAAGCCTTCCTCCAGTCCTAATGCTGTTTTTCTTCATATAATCCAGCTTCTCTGATTATATGATTAGCATACAAATGAAATGTTTGGTGAGAGGATCCAACCCTGATGCGCTTCTTTCTTGATTTTTAAACCATGCAGAATTCCCTTGTTCAGTTTGCACAACTGCCTCTTGATTCCTGTACAAGCTCTGAGCACAATGAGGGGTTTTGGAATTCCCACTCTTCTCAAGGCTATCCATAATTTGGTATGATCTACACTTAACAAAGCAATCCTGCTCTGATAGCCTCATTGGTAAATGCTCCTGAACATTTCAAGAGGAGTTGATACCAATGCTAATCAAACTCTTCCAGAAAATAAGAAATAATAGAACAATTCCAAACCATGATATGAAGTAAGACTAATCCTGATACCAAAGCCTGATAAGGATACTACAGAAAAGAAAATTCTAGACCAATATCCTGCATGTCTATAAGGAGTTCTGATGGAGTGGTGCAATAAGCATTGGGCTACGTACTGCAGACTGACATTACAAAACCTACCAGCCACTCTGTGGGAGAAACTCGAGGCACACTGAAGAATTAGTCTCAGGAACTCCATGCAGGGTCACAGTGACTCAGAAATGACATGAGAGTAGTGGGCTTGAGTTTTTGGTATGTCTCAGGAAGTAAACACTGAACTTCTCAACAAAATTATGGCCAGTAAAATATAATAACATAAAACCACAATGCATCATGACCAAATGGGATTCATATCAGGTATGTAAGATGATTCATTATTAGAAAAAAACTTTCAAAACAATTTACCACATAAACAAAACAATGGAAAAGAATTACATGACAGTATTAATTGATACAGAAATGGCATTTGACAAAATCCAACACTCATTCCTGATAAAAACTCTCATCAAAATAGGAATACAGGAAAATTATTCAACATAATTAAGGGAACATATGAAAAGCCAATGGCAAAGATTAATCTTAACAGAGAGAAAGACTGAAGGCATTCTCCTTGTATGCCGTTTGTCACTGCTACAATTTTGTATTGAAAGTTATAGCCAGAGCAATAAAGCAAGAAAGAAAAGAAAATACAAGCGGATGATATGATCCTAACCATAGAAAGTCTTGGAACAAGGAAACCACTGGAATTTATGGAACAATTTAGCAAAGCATCAAGGTGAACGTTCAATATTTAAAAATTAGTTATATTCCATTACATTAACAAAGATAGCAATTACCCAAATGGTGAAATACTTAGAATAAATGTAACAAGGGATAGAAAAGACCCATACAAAGAAACTTACAAAAACCATTACTACTTGTACACTGGCACAGATAGGAACTGGAAATACAGTGAACCCAGGACAGATGAACCCCCCAGAACCAGTGGAGAGAGTGATGATGGTGGAGGGAAGGTGAGGGAGAAAGGGGGAACAGATGACAAGGTCTACATATGGCCTCTTCCCTGGGGGACGGACAGTGGAGAAGTGGGTGAGGGAGACGTTGGATGGGGTAAGATGTGACAAAATAATAATAATTTATAGATTATCAAGGGTTCAGGAGGAGGGGGGATGGGGGAGGGAGGGGGAAAATGAGGAGCTGACACCAAGGGCTCAAGTGGAAAGCGGGTGTTGTGAGAATGATGAAGTCAACATATGTACTAATGTGCTGGACACAGATGACGTATGTACAGATTGTGATGAGTTATATGAGCCCCTAATAAAATGATTATTTAATAAAAACAACCCCCCCCAAAAAAAACCGTTACTACCAGAAACCAAAGGAAACCTATATAATTAGAAGACTGTATGACAATTTCAATGGTAATCTAAGCTATATGCAGATGTAATGCAATTATAGTCTATATTCCAATATCCTTTTTAAAAATGATTTAAAAACCAATCACCAACTCTATATGGAAAGGAAAGAGATATCAGATGAGCAAAACACCACTAAACAAAGAACAATAAAATAAGTTTCACAACCCTGATTTCAACACCCAATACACAAGCACAGTCGTGAAACCGTCCTGGTACTGATACAATGACAGACACACAGACCAGTGGAACACAATGGAGAACCTAGAAGCAAATCCATCTACCTATGGACGTCTGATCTTTGACGAAGTGTGACATCCATCCATGAGGAAGACTCATTCTTTTTCATCAATGGCTCTGGCAAAACTGGATATTCATTTGCAGAAAAATGAAGCAGGGCCCACAGCTCGCATCATATATAACAACAATTTCAAAATGGATCAAATATCTAAAAGTAGAAGTGAAGTGATACAGATCAGCACAGAAGAATAATTCGATGACTGTGTAATACTTAGGCACATCAAGAGATTTTATTCTCCAGAGGGTGGTCTTCTGGGATACCAGACTTCTAGAATGACGAAAGCAAGTCCTGGTGATGCAGCGGCAAAAATGCTCAGCTGAGACCCCAAAATCGGCCATTTTAGCTTACTGGTTACTCCGCTAGACAGTTGGTTTCAAAATATATAGAGAGAGCCTTGGGAACCCTACATGGCAATTCTACTCTGCCCTACAATATAGCTGTGTCTTGGGGTGGTGGTGGATTTCCTTTTTGTTGAAATGGTTAGTGTCTGTGTATAGGGTACACTCCAGAGAATAACTATTTCTCTCTGGCTTATTTCCATCTGTGTTGGCATTTGTTTCCCTCCTGCTCTGGAGTGCGTGCCTTTTTGTCTATGTGCCTGTCCACTGGGTACTCCATGGAGCCTCTAAGTAAGGAGATACATGTTCTTCAGTTCTTGGTCAAGTTTTCCAGTTGATTTTTTTACGAGTTTCCTCTTACGTATTCTCTGTTCTTTATTTCCAGATGCCTATTTTTAAAAAGTTGGACATTCTGGATGATCCTCTAATTTATTTTCTTTCTCTTACTTTCTATATCTTGGTGTTTTCTAATTACTCTCTTACACATTTCATTGAGGTATTTTCTAAACCTTCCAATAAGCTTTGAAACATTAACTTTGTGTTTTTAACTTCTTAGAGTTTATTTTTCAAATGTTCTTATAATAGTCCTTGTTCCTGTTTTATGGATCAATGTAGTTTAATTTGTTAATATTATTCTGTTTCTGCATTTTCTCAGTCTTCATACTGGGGATTTTCCTTAAATATTTCCTAATATGAAGAAAGGTATCCATTTATATTTGTAGGTAACTAGCTAATAAATATCAACCTGCCTACCACTTTGCAGAAGACCAAACAGCCAAAGGGTAGCCAAACCAAACCTACTGCTTTTGAGGGCGTTAAACCCATGGTGACATAATACTACACTCTAGGATAGAGTAGAACTGTCCCACGATATTTCCAAGGTTGTTGTGTTTCTTTTAAAACTTTTTATTCTGATTTCCACGATACACATTTTGTTTCTTGCAAACCCCACTTGGCCACAGCGTTTCCAGTCTCTTCCTGATGCTGAACTTTGTCTCTGGGAAAATGCTGCCATTTTTATGCTCTTCTTCTTCTTTAGTAGTTCTTTGCTTGTCAAGGTCTCCTTTCTTTCCATAAAATAAAAATGGTGACTAATTTTTAAACCTCTTTAAGGAATGGAAACGGAATCTGGATTGGGATTACATTATAGCTGTAGACCACTATGGGTGGGATGGCCATGTTCACCAGTCTTCCTGCCCATGAACATGGTGTAAAGTTCTATATGCAGGTCTCTTGAAGTTGTGTTTTGTAGGTTTTTGTTTGTATAAGTTTTTCTCTCTGGTTGGATTTACTTTTACTCACAAGTGCTTTATTTTTCAGGTGGATGTTGTAAACGATATTATGTCTTCTGATTTCCTGCTCAGAGTTTTCTTTGTTAGTGTGGAGGAATCCAACTGAAGTTTTAGGTCAATATTGGATCCTGCCATCTTCCTCACTGGAAATTCAAAAAGAAAATAAAAGGAGAGAGAGAAATAAAGAAGGAAAGAAAGAAAAGAAAACAGAGTGAAGAGGATATAGTATTTACACTGACTGCCAAGTGTAGCTGTGGCAGAAAGACGTATGGCACTTGCTTGGCAGGTGCTCTGAATGTTCAGGGAGCAAGAGATGAGGTGCCCACTCAGCCATATACAAAGGCGGGCGGGGTAGAAAGAAAAATATCAACAGGAGGGAGGGAAGAAATAGGCAAGACACAAATTAAAACGAAGAAAACAAAATGAGTGCAAACACAACTGCAGCAGGTGTACAGCGCTTGCTCTGTAGGGACACACATCACCGTTCACAGTAGGTTGTAGATGGTCTAGTGTAGAGGAGCGCCTGTCATCTGAGACCTCTCCCCCTTAAAAGGACAATGAGCAAGGAAAAGGAAGAAGAACGGAAAGAAACAAAAGAAAAGAAGGAGGGGTAGGAAGAGAGAAGAAGAAAGAGAAAGGGGGAATGAGTGGCACAGGATTTTGCTTGGAGAATGGGGAGGGTAGCACCCGATCACCAGGAGGTTGTACATCACACCTCTCTCGAGGTGGATCGTGGGTGTTGACACAAGTAGAGCCAGTTCTTTCCTTCCTGCTCCAGTTGTAACGCTGCTTACAATAAATAAACAATGAGCATGCCGTGTCAGTTTGCATTTACCACTTGTCTTTCACAGTCTTGTTCGGTTTTTCCCTGTCTCTGGGATTGCATCTATTTCTCTGTCCTTTCCTTCGGAGCGCTAATTAGGTTGCAGGATTATTTTACTTGGTTTCTTGAGTATTAGTTGAATAGGGTTGGTCAAGTGGATCTTCCTGGTCCATGATCTTTGATCGCCTGAACAAGATGTCTAAGGACTTTTCCAAAGCCAGGTGTTTCTCATACCTGAAAGTTTATGATGGTCAGGGCACAAGTCTCCTCAAGGAAGCTCTAGGCCTTGAGGGTGAGTTAAACAAATAAGCAGAAACTGTTCAACAGTTGCAGTGTAAAAGTCCAACAGGGGGTCACTGGGGGATAGTAGGGCCTCAGGAGGAGAATTTGAAGAATCTGGTGTGGGGTAAGAAGGCAGGTATGCCAAAGCAGGCCTTTGCCAGATTCTTCTCTCCAGATTGCTGCTCTGTAGTGATATGATGCTAATACCTTATTTAGAGAGGTGCCTGTAACCACAGGATCATGCCTGTCAATGGGTACCCCTTAATCACCTCAAAGATTTATTCTGTTGAGAGAAGAAAACCTCACATGTGCCTTGTCTTCTCTGAGCATCTGCACATGCTATTTCTGCGACCTTGAATGTCTTTACTTTTCTCTTCACTGGATGAGTTCCTAATTATTTTTTATACTCAGATGAGGCAAAGTGTTCTTTGTGAAGGCTTCTCTCAATTCCTTTCACACCTCTCATAAGTAGGGCTTGAGTGAATGAAGAAATGGCTCAATCTATTGTTGACAGGCCTTTGGAACTTTATACTGTTAGGCAGTCGTAGAGCCTAACGTACTTTCTCAACATTATCTTGAGCATGCTGGTTAGAGCCCTATGCAGTTATTCAAGCCTGCTGCTGACTCCCAGCATCAGATTTCAGAAAATTGAGAAGAGTGTTCCCTAGGTCTCTCTTCTCATCTTTGCAACCATCGGACCTAACAGAGCTGTACCAGTTCTAAGATGACGTGTTAAATCAGCAGCTGTATGGGATAGAACCATCTGTTGGTGCCACCGTGTCACTAAAAATTCTCACAGTTCCCAGCGTGCTGCTGACACTTGCAGCTGAGCCCAGAGTTTGAGATGTGAGACTGGCTATTGGTAAAATGTCACTTCAAGTGCATCCTTGTCAGAGCAGTCAGTGTCGGCTGCATGGCCTTGCCCCAGGCCAAGTGTTCAGGCAGGCAGCTTAAATGGATGGTAGTGGTAGAAACTGGGTCCAGCACAATGAGTTGTTTTGTTGGGATATAAAAGCAATTCGTGTTTTGAGTGATATAGAAGGCTATCAACTGACACTGTGCCCTTGTTGACAGCTCATCCCCTGGAAGGATGTGTAAAATGACAAGTTTTTAAGATATCATTGGAAGTGTGATCATACCTGTTTTGTGCACAGTTAGAGAAAAGTGTCAACAGAGAAAGGGAAGATTTTATGAACCAAATGCAAATGTTAGTAAAGCATATATGACAGAGGATCAATAATCTTCACATATAAAAAGCACTTAGAAATCAATAAGAAAATATTAATCCTACAAGAGGAAAAGAAAATAAGGACAAAGAACATGTCCTTATGGAAAAAGAACTGTAAACTAACAATCAGCAGAACTTGTTCACCTTTACTAGCAATAAATATACAGATCTAAATAAGATCTTAAGTTTTACCAACCAAACTGAAACACTAGTTTTGAAAATTAATCCGCAATTTGGTGAGTGGAATAAGATGGTGATACATCTTTTGGAGTGCCAACTGCCTTTACCTTTCTGCAGGACAATCTTGCAGTATGTACCGAGATGTGAAAGTGATCCTCATGCCTCATCCATAATTTCTCTTGTAGGAATATCTGAGTTTGAGGAACAAATATGTGTATTGCAGAGTTTTTTTTTTGGAAGCAGGTCAAATGTCCAACCGTACTGGAATAGTTAAATAAAAGTATAATGTCACAATAAAACATCGCACAATCATTAAAACACTTGGAAGGATTTTAAATGACATGGGACACTTCTAACAGTATCATTTTAAGTGAAGGAAGCTGGGTATAAACCATATGTACATTGTAAATTCAATTATGTAAATACCATTCCCCCTTTAAATGTATCGAGTTCCAGAAAAAGGATTGAAAGTAAAATAAATAATGCAGTGGTTAACACTGGATCATGAGATCATGGGTAAATTGAATTTTCTTCTACATATTTTTTGGGATTCTCAGGCTTTCTATAAGACCATATTTTAAATTTATCCACTTAATCATTCATTCAGGTAACAAATCTATTAAGTGGCTAGTATGTTCATTGTCGGAGACACCAATTAAAATAAATGTATCTTATCTCTTTCTATGGTTGCAGGTGCTGGGTTTTAATCCAGGTCTGACACTTTCTTTCTTTCTTTTTTTTAAATCAATTTATTGGGGCTCATACAATTCATCACAATACTCTTTTTTGCCTAATTTTTCTCATGAAAAATTATTTCTTATTGTGTGCTCAGATGGATTTAAAAACAGGCTATATGAAAAGGACTTGATAGGAAGTTCAGTAGAGGACAGACCACACAGGGAGAACTCCGTCTTCCTCTTCCCACGAATCCAAATTCCACCCTACTCTGTACAAAGTTATAGAATAAATGGGGGTTCTTCCTCTCCTTCTCTGTAACACCCCCCTGGACCTACATCTCTACTGCTGTCTCCAGAGGTAATCACAATAAACGCCTCTGTTCATTCTTCCTAAAAAACACCCCCTCCATCCATGAAAGAACACACCAAACAGTCTCTCTCTATTCATGTGTGTATACATCAATATTATTGGACCAATAGCTGATAAGTTGACTTCCCATCATGGCGACTCCATGTGTGTCAGAATAGAACCCTGTTCCTCAGGGTTTTCAACGGCTGAGGTTTTGGATATAGATCGCCATCCCATTATTTCAAGGCAGGTCTGGGTAGATGCCACCACTATTTTGTTGTTGTTGTTGTTGTTAGAAGTCTAGTTATTTAAATATATGTATATGGACTACTAGAACCGTGATATAATGAAGCCCATTTGTCATATAAGGAAGCAGAGGTGCAAAGAAAGTGAATAGTGTTCACACTCACCTAGAACATTAACACCAGGTCAGAAAGAGCAGGCTCAGGTCCCCCGATGGCAACGGCCAGCCCCTGTGACTTTGCCCTTCTCCATAAGGTTTTTTGCGTGTAAAACTCTTCTTTATAAGGGTTAAGAAGCTTACAAAGAAAATGATCTTACGGAAAAATTAAAAAGTCAAACCAAACTGGCTGCCGTTGATTCGATGCGAACTCATAGTGACCCTATAGGGCAGGGAAGAACCATCTCTCTGTGTTTCTAAGATTGTAACTGTTTACAGAATAGAAGCCCCATCCTTCTGAGGAGCTGCTGATGGTTTCAAACTGCTGACCTTGCCAACTGGCAGCCCAACACATAATCACTACTCTACCAGAGCTGCTAAGGAAATATTAGGATATCAGGAATTCAGAATGCAATATTATAAACATCAAAACCATCTCCATCCCAGCCCCAGCCCCCCACCCCCCACGGCCCTCACTACTTGAATCTTGCTCAGTGGGATGACTCGCACTCCCCTGTTGAGAGCAACTTGGACAGACCCATGGTTTTTTGCTTTAGGTTCGTCACTGTGCATGACAACCTCAGATACAGCTGAGGCATCAGTCTTCTGTTGCAGAATATCCTATGGGCCAGGAGAGTGGTTAATCTATTTCTTTTTTTAACCTCCTCTTCTAACTACTAGTACTGATCCTGAGTATGGGAAGCAAGAAGGTGAAGAAGAGAGCTAGAAATTTCTTATTTCCCTGAAGGACAGACTTCTGGCTATCTGGGTTGGGAAGATGTTTATAGCTGCCTCTTGCTTTAGCAGGCTCATTGGGAGTTCTTCAGAGGTTATCTTGCCGGGCCACTCTAAATATCCCTTACTGTGGATCAAAATCATTCAGATGGCCAGTTACAGCACCCCACACTTGATAGCCTCTTTCTGGTGGGTTTCACTTACTATGGCAGGCTACTCTTTTAAGGATAGAGTGTAAGTTTGATTTAAACTGTATTCATATTTGTAAGTAATCTAAAGCCTGAACACAAGTCATGATTGTTATCCCCTGCCCACAAACAGAAAAGGATAGCACATCAACACATATTTAAAACAGTCACTAACAAAAGAGTAGAGTCACCATATCTATGGGTGTGCATTTGATTTATAGATGAAGAAGTTGAAACTTAGAAGATGGAGTATCTTCTAAGATGTGATACCTTATGGATATCTTATGGTCAAGACATAATGCAATCCTGGCCCACCAAGCCCTGAGGACAATATTCCTGCTCAGAGCAGCCAATGCACAGAAGGACCATGGGGCTGAGCCTACCACCAGACACAATGTCCCTCACTGATCCATAGCACTACAGGGGATAACAGTGGGGACACAGTGCAGGAATTGTGCCTGATCTGACCCCAGGTTGAAACTCAAAGGACATGCAACAGAGAAGCAAGGGGAGCAGAGCAATGAAGTCCTCAGGGAATACCAAAAATAGACTTTGGGGCCAGGGCATGGCACTCCATCAAACTAGAGCAGAAAACACTCATAAAGGTCAACAAACAGACCTGGAATTATTTATAGGCTTTTTTTATTTTGTCGTTGTTTTTGTTGTTGTTGTTGCTATTGTTTTGGTTTTCCTCTGTCTTGTTTTTGTGGTTATTATTGTCTCTGCATGTCAATCTAGGTGGGATAAACAATCTGGAAGAGAAAACAAGAGGACAGACAGTTCTGGGGGAGACACGGGAGAGGGGGAAGCAGGGGAAAGGGAGGGAGTGGTGTCAACCGACCTAGGGACAAGGGAATAACAAGTGATCTAAAATCGATGGCCAGGAGGGCATAGGATGCCTGGTGGGGCTTGATCAAGGGCAATGTGACCGAGAGGGATTACTTAAACCCAAATGAAAGCTAAACATGATAGTGGGAGAAGAAGAAAGGAAAAGGAAATAGAGGAAAGAACTAGGAGGCAAAGGACATTTGTAGAGGTCTAAATACAGGCATGTACATATGTGAACATATTTATGTTTAATGATAGGGGAATAGATCTATGTACATATATTTATCTGTTAGTATTAAGGTAGCAGATGGACATTGAGCCTCTACTCAAGGACTCCTTCAATGCAAGAACAGCTTTTGTTCTAATAACCCTGCATTCTGTGATGCTCACCTTCCCGGCAAGATTGCTGAAGACACAATGGGGGCATAAGCAAATGTAGTGAAGAAAGCTGATAGTGCCCAGCTATCAAAAGATATAGCATCTGGTGTCTTAAAGGTTTGAAGATAAACAAGTGGCCATGTAGCTGAGAACCAACAAAGCCCACATGGAGGAAGCACACCAGCCTGTGTGATCATGAGGTGTCAATGGGATCAGGTATCAGGCATCAAAGACCCAAAACAAAAAATCATATCTCTATGAATGAGGGGAAGCGCAGCGTGGAGACCCAAAGCCCATTTGTACACAATTGGACATCCCCTTACAGACGGGTCACAAGGAAGAGACGAGCCATTAAGGGTGCAGCATATCACTGATGAAACATACAACTTTCCTCAAGTTCTTTAATGCTTCCTTCCCTCCAATATCATGATCCCAATTCTACCTTACAGATCTGGCTAGAGAAGAGCATGTATACTGGTACTGATAAGAGCTGGAAACACAGTGAATCCAGGACAGATGAACCCCTCAGGACCAATAATGAGAGTAGTGATACCAGGAGGGTAAGGAGAAGGTGGGGGGAGGAAGGGGGAGCTGATCACAAGGATCTACAATCTCCCAGGGGGTTGGACAATAGAAAAGTGGGTGAAGGGAGATATCAGTCAGTGTAAGACATGGAAAACAATTAATAAATTATCAAGGGTTCATGAGGGAGGGGTGGATGGGGGGAGGGGGGAATGAGCTGATACCAAGGACTCAAGTAGAAAGAAAATGTTTTGAAAATGATGATGTCCACATATGTACAAATGTGCTGGACACAATGGATGGATGGATGGATTGTGATAAGAGCTGTACAAGCCCCCAATAAAACTGATTGGAAAAAAAAAGACATAATGCAAACCCAGGTCTTCCGACTCAGTTAAAACTCTTATCCTAATACCTTCTTATCATGAATTGAAGGAAATAAACTAGATCATTTTAAAGGGTTCCTCAAGACTACCATGGTTTTGAGATGTGCAAGGACAAGTAGTAACTAACTCTCCATACACTGCACGGAAACACAAACCAAAACAAAGGGGTTGGCATTGGATGCTTCCAACTACGGAATAGAATTGCTTCCGATAGTTTTCTTGACTGTAATTGTCTTTGGTGCCATCAAATCAGTTCCGACCTACAGTGATCCATTGCCTAACTGGAAAAACCAAACCAAACCAACTAACCAACCAACCAATCAACCAAACAATCAAACAAAGCACCACAAGGTCCCGTCTTCACAACTGTTCTTATGTTTGAACCTCTGACTGCAGCCACTCGTCAAACCATCTCTTTTGATGCTCCTCTACTTTACTAAGCATGATATCCTTCTCCAGGGACTGCTCTTCTCTGATAGGATATCCAAAGTATGTGAGGTGAAGTCTCTCCATCCTTTCTTTCAAGATAGATGTGTTGGTCCTTTTGGCAGACCATGCTGCTTTCAATATTCTTTTTCAGCACCCTAATGAAAATGTATCTACTTTTCTTTGGTCTTCCTTCTTCAGTATCCAACTTTCACATGTTTATGAGATGATTGAACATATCATGGCTTGGATCAGGTGCACTTAAGTCTTTAAGGTAACATCCTTGCTTTTCAAAAAATTACAGAGGCTTTGTGCAGCAGATTTACCCAATGCAATGCATCCTATCATCTCTTAACCACTGCTTCCGTGAGCATTAATTGTGGCTCAATTAAAGAGGAAATCCTTGACAAATTTAATCTTTTCTCGATTTATCATGATACGAACTATTGTCCCAGTTGTGAGGATTTTTGTTCACTTTGACCTGTAATACACACTCCAGCCTGAAATCCTTGATCTTTGTTATCAAGTGCTTTGGGTCCACCTTACTTTCAGGAAGCAAAGTTGTGCCATCTGCATATTGCAGGTTGTTAATAAACCTTCCTCCAATCCTGATGTCAATGTCTTTGTATAATCCAGATTCTCTTATTATTTTCTCAGCATATACTGTACATTGAATAAGTATGGTGACAGGCTAGAACCATGACTCCCACCTTTCTTGATTTTAAACCATGCAGGAGTCCTTGTTCTGTTTGCACAACTGCCTCTTGATTCATGTACTGGTTCCACATGAGCAAAATGAAGTGTTCCAGAAGTCTCATTCTTTTAAAGGCTATTCATAATTTATTATGGTCCACACAGTTGAATCTCTTGGCATGGCCAATGAAACAAAAGTAATCATCTTTCTGGTGTTCTCAACTTTCCACTAAGAGCCATCTGACATCAGCAATGATATCCCTTGCCCTACATCCTCTTCTGAATCCAGGCAGAACTCCTGGAAGCTTTCTGTCCATTTGCTTCTTCAACTGTTGGTAAATGATCTCCAGAAAAAGCTTACTTGCATATGAGATGAATGCTATTGCTCCATAATTTCTGCATTCTGTTTGGTTACCTTTCTAGGTTTCCTTAGAGTGGATTCAAATATGGATCTTTTCTAGCCAGTTGGCCAAGAAGCTGTCTTCTAAATTTTCTGCCGTAGTGGTTCCTTTCAGGGCTTCATCAGCTTGTTGAAACATTTCAGTTGGTATCCTGTCAATCCCTGGAGACTTTTTTTTTGGCTAATACCTTCAGTCAGCTTGAACTTCTTCTTTTAGTACCAGTGGTTCTTGCTCATATGCTAGCTTTTGAATTGGTTGTCAATTCATTCTTTTTGGTACAGTTACCCTGTGTATACTTTTCATCTTCTTTTGATGCTTCCTACATCATTCAATATTTTGCTCCTAGAATATTTTCAATACTACAACTTGAGGCTTGAATTTTTTTTTGAGTACTTTCAGTTTAAGATCTGCCAAGCATGTTTTTCTAACTCTAGGGATTTTCACATTTAATTGTCATATTTCACTTTGTCTTCTTGAGCTGCCCTTTGAGAGCAAGTTTCAGAGTCTGTTCTGATAGCCACTTTGGTCTTTTCTTTCTTGCCTGCCATTCCAATGACCTTTTGCTTTCTTCGTGTATAATGTTCTTGATGTAAGCCCACAGCTCATCAGCTCTTCCGTCATTCACAGTTAATGTGTCAAATCTGTTCTTGAGATGTTCTCAAGATTTAGGTGGAATATGCTTTTGCTAGTTAGGTTGATTGTGCCAAGTAGGCCTCCATAGGAACCTGTAGGCAGAGTTTAATCAGGTTGCAGCTTGATCGGAGGGTGATTGAGATAAATACTTTCCACAGCCAGCATCCCGCCTCTCTCTTTCTCCCTGGTGCTGCTGTTTGAGCCAGTTCTTTGTCACAACCGTGTGCTGCACTACCCGTGGGCTGAGTCAACCCATGGATCCTGTTGCTGGAGCTTGAGGCTCCTTTGAGACCTGCTTTGCTGTGCTGCTGGTGCAAACTTCCCTTGAGCTCGAGACTGGTGGGTCCTGTTGCCCTGCATTCATCCCTTGAGTTCTGGATCCCAGGGGGCCTGCCGCTCTAAGCTCCACTGACTGTTGATGCCCGACCCTGCCTGTCTTGCCTGAGGGCAGACTCTGCTTTCAGTTTCCTTGACCTTGGACCAGCAGCCCTTGTGAGTTGAAGGGCATTAAGTATATTAATTGTTCCATAAAAGTGAATTGAACTGAGTTCTCTATACTGCTGTGTGGACTAATTAGCCGTTATATTCCTTCTCACTGTATAAACCTATCCATATATATCCATATCTATATATATCTATATATAAAATCTTAAGTGTCCTAGGTTTGTTTCTCTAGAGAACCCGGCCTAACACAATGCTCAAGGTCATATTTTGACTCTTGTGGACTTATTTTAATTTGTTTTAGCTTCAATATGAATTTACATAAGAGCAATTGGTAGTCTGCTCCAGTCAGCCCCTAGGCTGGTTTTAGATACAGATATTGAGCATCTCCATTATCTCTTTCCATAGTTATAGTCAATTTGATTTCTGTGTATTCCATATGGGGTATAGTCCATGTGTATAGTCACCTTTTGTGTTGTTGAAAAAAAAAGAATTCTTTTGTCTCGCAAATTCTATCAAGCCATTTCCAACATAATTTCCATTACTAAGGCCACATTTTCTTCCAACTTTTGCATTCCGTCTATAAATAATTATCAATGCATCTTGATTGTATGTTTAATTAATTTCAAACTGAAGAAATTGGTAAAATTCTTCAATATCTCTATCCCTAGCTCTTGAAGTTGGAGTCTAAATTTGAGTACTACTTGTATTGACTGGATTTCCTTGTATGTTGACAGATAGTATCTTATCACAGCTGTATTGTACTTCAAAATAGATATTGAAATATGTTTTTTAAATTAGGAAATGACATCATTTCCCTGTCATGTCCCAACATAGTAAGTCATAGGATTGTTGGATTCCAAATGGGCCAATACCAGTTCATTTCAGCTTAGTAACACCCAGATCCTAGATTCATACGTTTGACATTCCAAGTCCTGATTATTAATTGATGTTTATTCTTTATTCTCATTTTGAGTTGTGTCCCATCAGGAAATGAAGGTCCTTAAGGCTTCCCTCCTGAAGGTATTACTCTGTGCACATAATTATGGGTCACTGTCCTTTGAGAAGATACCTCGTTCACAGTCAGATTTTGAGTGTCTTCTGACCTGATGAAGGGTCTGGCCACGTGTCTGGCAATGTTCTGCTTCTGTTCCTGAGCTTTACAGCGTCTGACAATGCTTAAAGATGAACCATAACGTTTTCAGTAGCTGGTCCCTCAGAAGTGCACAGTCTATTCCTTCTTTGGGGTCTGTTCTTAGTCTGGAAGCTCTGCTGAAATTTGTTCACTTTGGGTGAACCTGCTGGTATTTGAAATGCCAGTGACATACTTCCAACATCACAGCAACACACAACATCACACAATATGACGGGCTGGCAGACAAGTGGTGGATGATATAGAACAGGTAAATTTATAGAGACAGAAAGTAGTGCATGCCAGGGTCTCAGGGAAGAGGAGAATAGAAGTAAATACTAGGAAATTTCTCTTTGGGATCACAGAGTTATAAAACTTGACGGTGGCAGTGATTGACTCATTCTTAGAGTATACTAAAAAAATATTGAATTGTGTATTATAAATGGGCGAATTTTATGGTATGTGAATTACTGCCCAATATATAGGGTATGGATTTTAAAAATAGCAAACAAAATAAAAATGACAAGGCTATAAGGATTTTACCTGGAGGCGTGCTACGTGAACTAGTAAACCAAGGGGAAGAATTAATCAATGTACTTTGTGCTTGAGATTCCAGAAATCCATTGCTTTCTGGTGTCTGTATCAGGACAGGGCCCATTAGCCTCATATTGGAAGTCTGATCTCCTGCTGAAGATGTGAGAGCAGTAATTTACTTCCAGTCAGTCAAATGTGCCAAGGAGGAACTCTCAAGGTAGCCAAGGGGGAGGAGGGATTATTTTGTTTTTCTGATGTTATTGGAAGCCCCATGGAGCAACTGGCAGGCTTTCGCCAGCTGGGTGAGGCCTCCCAGCAGGCAAGCAATGGACTGGAATCCTCAGCAAATCATCCCAGCAGCTGGAAGCATGAAATCCAGTCAGACCCCAAAAGGTGACCCCGGCAGCCTCAGAGCCCTTGGATGCCCTGGGTAGGATGGCTTCCATTTTGGGTCCAGCGTGGCCACTGAAGAATGCCGAACATGCCTGTGCTTGGCAGCCACCAGGCCACCAGGTGTTCTCCAGCCAGGGTGAGGGTTCAGGGCTGAGAGGTGTGTCTGTTCCTTGCCTCCCAGCCTTCCTACTTCTGCTGCTTTACTGCTTGCTCCCGAGGGAGGACAAAGCCGATCTGTCCTTGTGAGTTAGGGAAGACCAATGGAAACCTATCTCTTTGGGGGTAACATTTCTTGGGGAAATGGTTTGGCTAATTGGAGACAGGTGTCCCCAGGTGATAACATGGCAACTCCCACTGGAGAAGTGGGTGCAAAGTGAAACCACATGGACTACTTACAAATAGTGAGGTGTGAGCTGGCTGGCCCCTATACCTTCTGCTGCCCCCACCCTCAGTCTGCAGTCTGAAGGGGGAAAAGCGCCTAGAATCACACGTTGGCTGGAATGGTTGTGGTTTCCGCATAAGGCTTTCTTAGGTGGGGAAGAGAGAAGGGCAAAAGGTTGCTTTGAGCCTGTTTCCAGCCCAGATTTTGCAAGTGGAATAATGTAGGGGATGTTTCTCCTACACATATAGAAATCCCTAGCCCAGCAGTCCAGAGAGACTCTGTGGGCAGCAAGCCGACGAGGGTCTTTCGAGAAGAGGGCCAGAGAGCTGTTTTCTTCTGGAAACCTGTAGATCCCTTGCACACCTAATTTGGACATCCATTTGAACAGTGAGTTTGGAAATTTGGGGAAACAAGCATCTTTTGGAAACATTTCTAACTTGTAAGGACTTTTAAAAGTAGTCACACATAATCTCCATTTTACAGACAAGACAATTGAGGTATAAGGGTGGCCAGGATTGCCTGGCAGAGACAGGGAGAATACAAAGTGCTTCAAAGTTTCTAGACTCTGGAAGCTGATGTTTTCATTGCAAATCAATGTGCATTCCAGCCAGGCAGGGAGAGACTGGGCCCATTTTGGTAATTCCTCTACCTCCTTTCTTTTAGTTGGCTGGATTTTCTCTTGTTCTTTGGGGCAAAAAAAAAACGCCAAACCCTAACCCACTGCCACTGAAGCAATTCCAACTCATAGCAACACTATAGAGGGTTTCTAAGACTGTAAGTCTTTTCAGGAGCAAGTAGCCTCATCGTTGTCCAACAGAGTGGCCAGTGAGTGTGTACTGCTAACCTCGCAGTTAGTAGTCCAACACCTAACTCACAGGGCCACCAGGGCAAAGGCAATGGGGTATGTCAGAGGAAAGGAGATTTCCCTGACCCTCAAGTGCACCTATAACACTTCACTCCATTTTGTCATCTGGTTTCCACAGTGGTAGTGGTTTCAATACAAGGCGAACTAGTAAGCTGAGCAGTCTTGATTCTAGTAAGAAGTTCATTGCGTCAATACATTCAAATGCTGGGGGTGATGGACACCGGCAATGGGATTCCGGGGCGAAAGCTGGAGACTAAGAGAATGGAATCCTGGGTACCATCTCTGATTAAGCCACTGATGACTGTCTGAACTAGGCTAAGGCACCCCTTGTTTTTAGCTTCTTTCTCAGAAAACCTTCTGCTTGATACTCGACAATGTTTGTTGTCTGCCTAACATCCATCTTGGGTGCCTTCTTTCCCTTTGGCTCTTTCATGCAAGAGGCTAAAACGCCAACCGCTCCCTTGGCCAACCTTCAAGGTAGCCTGGCTCTGGCCAGCAAGGTCTAAAGAGCTAGTTGGGAGGAGCTGGGACAGGAAGCTCCTTGCGGTTCAAAAACGGAGAATCTTAGAGGAGAAGGGATTTGTCTGCCTTCCCTCTTTCTTGCTGCCTGGGACAAGGCCATGGAAGGATATGACTCTTGGACTTGTAGCAGCCATCCTGTGGCCAAGAGGTAAGTCACGGATGATATGCAGAGAGATAAGCTTCCAAGGTTACACAGCAGAGAGGTGTCGGGGGTTGGTCCTTAACCACATTACTGAGCCTCTGCTCCAACTCAGCCACCATAATGTCAGGACTTCTTGTCCTGGAGATTAATACACAGCCTAAGGCTTTTATTGCTGACGCTATTCTTAGCCAGGTTTTCTGTCCCCTGCAATCAACCATATCCTGACACATTAACATATTAGAATGCTGTGATATGTATGATTCCTTTGCAGATAATGACTAAGAACCCTGGGGGAATATATAGGAGTCTATATAAATATATATAATTTTGAAACGGAAGTTGCCTTAAATGCTTTTTGTGGTAATTTTAGCTTTTCGTGGTAATTTTAGCTCCTTTTACTTGCTTATACTAATTGAAACGAAAGCCAAATTCAGCTACTGGGACAATTTGGGGGCCACAGAGCTGAGATCATCATTGGCTCCCCTCGACCCGAATTTCTCACTCTTGAATGGTGCCTGGGTCACCCGGTGAGGACCTTGAGGGTGCCCTGGCTCCTCTGTTCTTCATCCCACGTGCAGTCTATCCACACAGCCCCTCTGTGCTTTGTCAACTGGTCCCTTTATGATGGATCTCACTGCCCAAGCTATTTGGGACCACCCCTTCTCCTGCGTGGACTCAGCCCTGCCCCACAGGTGGTCGGCCTGATTCCACATGCTGCCCGTACTCTTCTCCACTCTACAGCCTGAGGCATCTTTTACAATTCAGCCAGGACACTTCCTGGCTTAGAACTTGGCTCCCTGTTGTTAGTAGAAGTAGAATAAAACTCACAGACCCGAACAAGACTTATAAAGTCCTCAGGGCCTGTTCACATCTGCAGCCTCATTTGGTCTCTCTACTTCCTCGCATAGACTCTTGTGGGTTAAGCACAAGGAACTTTTGGGCTCCCGGACGGTGTTCTGTGAGGTCCCATTTCTGGGTCCTAGCAAGTTCTATTCCTTCTGTCGGCAATGTTCTTCACACCTCAGGGTGGCTAAGGAAACCTGGGTGGAAGGGTACTGAGTGGCATGGGGACTTACACACAATCAAATGAAGGACTGCGAAATCAAGCTAAGGGATGGGCAGAGTTGGAATCGAGAACTACACTGCCGTCATTATCCCTCTGTGTCTTTCCGTCTGTCTATATCTCTGTCCTTGTCAGAGTGGCTTTTCTTTACGTATTGCTCCATGTAGTGCAAGACACTCACAGTTTTTTGATTTCTTATAACACAGTGTTGGCCACTTAAAGGGAGGGACCCCTCATTTCTTTTTCTTTTAAAAACATCATTTTATTAGGGGCTCATACAACTCTTATCACAGTCCATACATACATCAATTGTGTAAAGCACATTTGTACATTCATTGCCCTCATCATTCTGAAAACGTTTGCTTTCCACTTAAGCCCCTGGCATCAGATCCTCATTTGTCTTTTTAAAAAAAATTACTATTTTTTAATCATTTTACTAGGGGTTCATACAACTCTTATCACAGTCCATACATACATCAATTGTGTAAAGCGCATTTGTACATTCATTGCCCTCATCATTCTCAAAACATTTCCTCTCCACTTAGGCCCCCGGCATTAGGTCCTCATTTTTCCCCTCCCTCCCCGCTCCTCCCTCCCTCATGAGCCCTTGATAATTTATAAATTGTTATTTTGTCATATCTTGCCCTGTCCGTTGTCTCCCTTCACCCACTTTTCTGTTGTCCATCCCCCAGGGAGGAGGTCACATATAGTTCCTTGTAATCGGTTTCCTCTTTCCTACCCACTCTCCCTCTACCCTCCCTGTTTCACCACTCACACCACTGGTCCTGTAGGGCAGATCCTCATTTTTCTCCTCCATCCCCGCTCCCCCTCCCTCATGAAACCTTGATAATTTATAAATTATAATTTTGTTATATCTTGCATTGTCCGACCTCTCCCTTTACCCACTTTTCTGTTGTCCAACCCCCAGGGAGGAGGTTATATGTAAACCCTTGTTATCCCAACTTCCCGGTATCGCTACTCTCAGCACTAGTCCTGAAGGGAACATCCACCCTGGATTCCCTGTGTTTCCAGTTCCTGTCTGTACCAGTGTACATCCTCTGGTCTACCCAGATTTGTAAGGTAGAACTGGGATCATGATAGTGGTGGGGAGGAACCATTTAGGAACTAGAGGAAAGGTGTATGTTTCATCATTGGGACCCCTCATTTCTTGCTGGAAAAGCATCAGGGAAGGATCTTCATTGGCCAGTAAGAAAGGTACCATGTCAGGACATGACAGCTCCGGATGCTACTAGATGTCTGGGAGAGGGGACACGTGCTTTCTCTCAAAAGAGAGTAAATTCTGAGGCTGGTGGGCAGAAGCACCAGTGCCTACAGCAGGTGTTCACTGCACGTAGAAGGTCATCTGAGTGGGGGACCCAGTAGCTGGCCCCAAAGCAGTTATGCTCCTTAGAGCCTTCTGGAGGAGGAGCAGCCTCTGCATAAGGGATGGTCTGAGTGAGAAAACAAAGTGAAGAGATGCATTTGCCTTTTACTTACTCTCTTTCTCCCACTCCACTCATGCTATCTTCTGCCCAGTAGTTTCTCTGAATTTCCTGGGAGGTCCCTCAGAGCTTGGAAAGAACAACTACTGTGAATTCAGTATCACGAGGATTCCCTCTGAAGAAAGCAGAGGAAAAGGACAGTGGAGAAGCACAGGGGAGGGGAAGAGGAGATGAGAGGACCAGTAAATGCAGGTGGAAGGACACAGAGAAGAAAAGAAGAGGTGAGGGAAACGGGAAGGAAAGAAAAAATGGAAATGACTTTCTCTTCTCTGAGGCTCTCTGCTATGGGTCAGGAGTTTGCATACTATGCCCCGACCCCATTCCTTTTCATCTTATTAATAGCCAGTCTACATACAGTTAACACCCCCCCACCTGTCAGTTTGTTATAATGTGGTGGCTTGTAAATTGCTATGATTCTGGAAGTTATACACCGGCATTTCAAATACCAGCAGGGTCACTCATGGTAGACAGGTTTTGGTAGGGCGAGAAAGACTAGGAAGAAAGACATGGCAATCTATTTCATAAAGTCAATGAAAACTTATAGATCATAACAGAGTGTTTCCTACTATATTGCTGGGAGATGAGCTCTCTCTGTTGGCAGGCACGCAAACGACTCTGTGGCCACAAACAAAGAACCCAAGCATACCACTGAGCGTAACGATGGTGCAGGACCAGGTCACCGCTTGTTCTATTGTAGAAGGAGTCACCTTGTGTTGGAGCTGACTGGGCAGCAACGATCTGAAACAACAAGTCAAAACACTCAGTGTCCTTGAGTCCATTCTGACTCAGAGCTTCATCACTTGCTTGGACTTCTATGTGACTTTAGCCCTGTCGACCTTTCTTCTCCCCTGCAGCCACTGAACTCCCAGACACCCTCAGGCTTTCAGCCAAGCTGTCCCTTCTGTCAGAACAGTCTGCTTGGTCCTTCCCCTGCTCGACTCCTGTTCATGCTTCACGGACCACTTCCTCTAGGAAAACTCCCTTGTTTGCTCCAACCCTGTGAAAGTCTCTCTTTGGGGTGAACTTACAATACAAGTATACCCATCCAGGCCTGTTTACGAACCTACTTATATGTTTTGTAAATTTTTTGAGACCAAGAGTCTGGCACGTAATAGCCATCAGTAAGTACATTTTGAATGAGAGCATGGGTGAGAAAGGGGAGGGTTTTGCTTTAAACTGCGGTGTATAGGGAGACTTCGTGCTGATCATGTCCTATGTGCTTTGTGCTTTGTCTCATTTTATTCTCACCACATCGGCAGTGTGGGGAACATTCTCCTATTACCCCCGTTCAACAGATGACGAAGTTGAGGCTTAGGAGCCACTTGCCCAGTCGTGCAGCTAGGCAGGAGCAAAATCCAATTGGAAAGTGGTCTTCTTCTTTGCCTTGCTGTGTCTACTTTGCACATCGCTAAGGCTTAGGGCAAGAGGTAGAGAGAGGAGGGGGTGGTGAAGAAGCAAAGCAAGGTCGAATGTCAATTAGGGGAGGAGAGTGGAGGACAGACAGATGGAAGGGGATGGAAAGAGGGAGGTAGGAAGTGGTGAGGGGCTTCCACATGCCTGTCCCCTACTCTCTGGTCAGTGAGCATCCCGGGTTTTCCTCTGCCTCCATGCTGCCCCTCCTCTCCTCGACCAAGTTCTATTTTCTCCTTTCTCATGACAGAAGTCGGTTAAAGAGTTGCTTGCTAGGCCTGAGCTGGTAGGCTCTAGGGGGTCTATAGGAGCGACTAGGGACAGTGGGGGGTTTCAGCAGCTTTTGAGGAGCACCTGTGCTGCCACGGTGCCTGGGTGAGCATGCTCAGTTGGAGGCTGGCTAACATTTTCCTTTGGTCAGCAGGACCTCTACCTGAGTGACAGCTGCAAGAACATTCTGGAGCTTCCCAACGGCTCTTAGCGAATGAAGACCTCATCCTGTTAACGCTGTAATACAGTTAATGTAAAGCGTGGTTTCTTGGGGGTGTGGCAGTGGAGGTTGAGGGAATGAGGAGCTAATAACAATGAGGACTAGAAGGAAGATATTCTAAGATTGATAGCAGTGATGATTGTACAACTCCTCCTAATAGGGTTGGATTGTAGGATTGCATGATACGTGCACTAAATGGTAATAAAACTGTTTAACAACTAAAAGTAAAACCAAGGTTTCTGAAGACATCTCGAGTCCTCTATACTATTGCTTCTCTTTCAGTGTGTTGTATGTGGGGACACCCTCCCCACGAGTGTGAGGAGAAACTGGCCCAGAAAATCCTCTGCAGTGGGCAAGAACCTCTCTCCTAGAGCCAGTGGGAACACTGGGAATCGGATCCATTGCTTTCTCAACGTATTTGTTAAAATTGATTTGCTCTATACATGCTCGTCCAATTCACAATAAAAATTATATGTATAACATTTGTTCACTTGCTTATTCATTTATTCTTCACTAGTTATTTATTGAAGGCATGCTATCTGCCAGGCTATGATAGTCACTGGGGCTCTAGTGTTGAATCAGACAAGATCTTGCCTCTCAAAAGGTTGCGTTAATTTGAGAGTGGTCATCAAGGTAAAGAGGAACACTTTGGGCGTCTCTTGTACTAATCTCCAACTCATTGCCATCAAGTCAACTCATGGAGACCTTAAAGGATAGGGTAGAATTGCCCTTGTGAGTTTCCACGACTGTAGCCCTTTACGGGAGTAGAAAGCCTTATCTTTTTCCCTCAGAGAGGCTGGTCATTTAGAACTGCTGACATTGTGGATCACAACACAATATGTAACCACGATGTCACCAGAGTAGAGTTGTAATCGTAGTTGAAGAAAAGAAATCATGAGTACCAATAGATATGCTCACCACTTGGGGTGGAACAAAATGAAAATCTAAGTATTTATAAGAGCCAGTCATTTTACCTACTGTTCATATTCGACACTGTCAGGTAATTATTTTCCAGGTGAGGAAACCTGTGGAGGCAAAACGGTGGGTTTCCTGAGGGGACCTGGATGGTGCCCATCCCACTGGTGCCTGTACCTTTCTGCTTATGAGCACCAGGCCAGCCTGGCCCGGAGCATGATGCTGAACTTCAGTTGCACGTGAGGTTGTGCACTGCTGTCCAGGAGACTGTGACTTATCAGAACCCCATGTGTGCGTGCAGAGCAGAATTGCACAGGTAGTTTATAAGCAGAGTCCCCAGGGGTGGGGGGTGGAGGATATGGAAACTGTACCATGCGTGGCTGAGAACCAAAAGATTGGAGGTGAGCGTACACACAGAGGTGTCCCAGGAGAAAGGTCTGGTGAGTACTTTCTGAAGAATCAGCCATTGAAAACGTTACACAACACTGTTCGACTTGAATATACATGAGGTCACTGTGAGCCAGAAACCACCAGAAACTAGTCTGGTTAGCTTGCAAACACTAAGGTAGAAGGGTGGAATGAGTTGGGAAGAGAGAATTTGGTTGGTCCACCTTGTCACTTGTCTTCCCAGTTGGAATCGCCTAGGCCCTAGGAAATGTTAGCATTTCAGATAGGATTGCTGGCCTCACTGCTATGAACTTGAGGTTGGAAAGCAGGATCCTTAACAGGGCAGGCTACAGGGGTAGACAGATACTTTTAAAATTGTCCATTTTGGAGTGATCGCTCACTCACTGTCATGGAATCAATGCCGGTTCAAAGAAAGCCTTTAGGACAGGGTAGAACCAGCCTGTGAGTTTCCAAGACTGTAACTCTTTAAGGAAGTAAAAGCCCTTTCTGCCCGAGCTACTGGTGATTTCGAATTGCTGACCTTTCAGTTAGCAGCCAATGCATAACCACTATGTCACCAGAGCTCCCTTTCCAGCATGCTAGTGAGCATGAATGAATCCTCAAGAAGGGCTATGCTGGCTAGCATACATCTCCCAGACATAGTTGACCATGGAGGCCTCTTTATCTGTGCTACATTACACATATTGGGAACTGGAGAGTCTTTGGGGCAGAAGAGGGAGGTACTTGTGAAGCCAGAGCAGTGCTGGATGAGGTAGGATGGGAGATACGGTGCATGGTAACACAGGGCATTGGCATCTGGTGTGGCTGTTGAAAGAGACAGAGTGGGTGGATAGCGGGGTTTACACCTACTGGTGACTGATTTTGGATTCCAGCAAGAAGAGCTAGGCACAAGAAGCTCCTCCCCACTTGTACCTTCAACGTGAACAACTAACATTTATTAAGAACCCACTCTGCCAGGCATGGTGCTCTGGGCTTTACAGGTATTTACATGATTTATTTCATTTTCATAGTAGTGTATATAGAAATATTTATACCTCCATTTTACTGAGATAAGGCTCAGATACGTCACCTTTTCAAGGTCACCCGTTAGTCAGTGATGACATGGGGACTTGCTCTGGGGCCTAAGTGTTGAAGCCTTTATTCTTCCATGCCAGCCACGGAGTTTGGGAATCTCGACCTTGAAGGAACTGGCAAACTCCTGTAAATAAGAATCCTACCATCACAACGTGCTGCCCACCCCCGCAAGGACGCTTTGAAACCATCCATTTCAGCACCCTGTTGAGTCTTTCCCTGTCATCTTCCAACTCAGCTTTCGCTCAGTCTATCTGTCACATAGGGCTAGGAGTGCAGATGCTTAAATATGAGCCGCCCTTAGCCTGGGTGCCTGTGGTTTAGAAGCCTGGAGGCCCTGTAGTTGCAAGCTTACATGGATGAGGGCAGTGTTTAGAAAATGAAGCTTGCACTGTGTGGTGGAATGAAAGCTCACTGTAAGGGCAGGTTCCTGGACTCCATCCCAGACTGACAGAATCCAAATTTCAGACTGTGTGTGTGTGTGTCCAGCAATCTAAATTTTTATAAAGCTTCCCAGGTGAGTCTTTATTACATAACTCAAACCCAAGTGAAGCATCAGTCTTTTGAAGGTTTCGGTTGGAGTGGCATACTGCAGCTTTGGCTTATTTGGTGAACCAGGATTTCCTACCCCAGGCTGTATGCAAAGTCACTAGTATTGGTTTATAAATATATAGATCCCTTGGTCCTGGGCTGTCAGCCTCTGGAGGTCTCTCCAAGTAATCCAGTCTGGTCAATAGATCTGAGCCCTCTCCCCACTGCCATTGAGTCGGTTCTGACCTGTAGGTCCAGAAAGCTCATGCCATATTCAATTTACCCAGTTTTTGAAGTTTAACATTTGTCCCTGAGAGGACTTCTTTTTAATAGCCTCAATCCGTAATGCTGGTCTCTAAACCAATCCTCTGCCCCTGCAGCCCTAGAGGATATTAATATGCAAACCAACCAGTTCTTGCTTGCTGACAGTGAGGAAGACTTCAAGCTAGAGAGTTGAAAAGTAGGGAGTTTGTTTTGAAGACTAAGGTGTGCCATATCCAAGACAGGGTACTTTACATCACCTCCTATGCATAGGAAAGTTGGACATCAAGAATAAGGATGACTGAAGAATAGATTCATTTGAATTAGGATGATTCACAAATTAGTCTGTTCCTTCTGCCAGGTCAATGAGCATTTCCAGTTTAGATGCCAAACCTAAATTCAAAACGATAGTCGTCTTTATATGCAAAAACTTGTTTGTTTTGAGATTTGTTGTTGTTGTTATTGGTTGCCATCAAGCCAGTTCTGACCCATAGCGACCCTATGTACAATGGAATGAAACACTACCTGTCCCTGTCCCACCCTCATAATTATTCCTCTGTGTGGTAGTTACATAATCTCATGTCAACTTGAGGCTAGTAAGAGTGAAGGGGTGGAGTCTAGCCTCTCAATCAGGTCACAGGATGATGATGCCTCCTGATGGGTATGGCCTTCTCATGAGCATTCTGGGAACTTCTTCATCTCCCTGGAGACAGGCCATACTCTCTCTCTCTCTGCTTCACCCTCCTGTTGAAGAGCTACACTCAGAGCCACAGGGAGACCCGCACAAATGCTGAGATGCTTCCACTGCCACTGGTTCCACAAGACTTTTCACTCACTGGTCTGTGATCTTCCTGAATCCGGCATCATTGTGAATGGCTACATAAGTCTGAAGAGGAATTTATGGACTAGTCGGACACATGGGCTAATATCAGACTTATCGACTTGATCTGGTCTGGGCTGGGATGTTTTCTCAATATTCAATTGCTCTAGTATATAAGGCTCTTTCTTATACACTTAAGAATGTCTCTGGATTTGTTTCTGTGGTCTACCCAGACTAGCAAACATGGTTTGGGCAAGGCCGCGTGAGAAGGTGCTGACAGTTCAACCTGGGAAGCTGATGCCCCAGAATGTCTGACCTTTGCCCAAGATAAAGTGGACACGTCCCCTCCTGTTCCCTGGGAGCTGGCTGAAACACAGCATTCTGCAAAACACCAACTATACCCCTTGTTCCTGGCTTTATCTGGACCACAGACAAATTAGCTAAAATCTTGTTGCTTTTTTATTTGCTTTCAGATAATTGTCAACAAGCCCTTTGTGTGAGCACTTCTCACAGGAGGCAAGGGACGTGACAAGTACTGTCTAAAAGACTGTCTTGAATAAAGATAGTCTGGGCCTTTGAGTCTCTCCTCCTTGAGCCCCCTGTATCCCAACTTTGTCTCTACTCTATTTTGTCAATTGTGACAGTGCCCCACTTGTCTCTGGTCAATTTGTGAGCGGCTCTCAGCTTTCAGCTGCTGGCCTTGCGGTTAGTAACCCAATGTGTAACCTTTACACCACCAGGGCCCCTTTTGGTAAAGAAAAGGGTCAGCAAAAGTTAGAGAAACCTTCTTTATGGTCTACTGACACAATGACTACAACTATGGGTTCAGGATGCCAACAATCATGACTAGGCAATTCAATACTAACTAACAGCTACCAATAACACTTGGGGGAACAGAGATTCTGAGAGATGAAATCATTTTCCCAAGATCACTGGCGAAGAAATGAGAGAATTTACTCTGAAGTTCAAGTCTCTCTAAGACCTTTTGAATCCATGCCACTGTGATTCTAAGAATCATGACCATTTTAGAGAGCAGGCAGACCTGTCGAGAGAAACAGTCACCAGATGCAGACTACATGTTAACAGCACAAATGCATATGCTAATAGGGTCATGTGTTGCTAGTGTCTATGTATCTAGCACTGGATTATTCCTTATTATTTTAAGAACAAAGACAAACTATGTGAAATGAAGGATATCAAAACAAAAGCAATATATGACATTTCCCTGTGAAGAGTACAATTTCATCAAGAGCCAAGTTGTAGACATAGGCTATTGCGAGAACCACAAGCAAGAACGTAGATACCGACCCAAAATACCAAACTTACTGCTATTGAGTCAATGTTGATTCATAGCAAAACTATAGGACAGGCTAGAACTGCCCTATGGGTTTCTAAGACTGGGACTGTCAAAGGGAGTAGAAAGCCCAATCTTTCTCCCTCAGAGCAGTTGGTGGGTTCAAATGGCCCACCTTGCAGATTGTAGTCCAGTGTGTAACCACTAAGCCACCAGTGCTCCTGTGAAAGGTATGCGGGTAAGTGGTTTGTGAGTAACAGATAATTCAAAGAGAGGAGCAACTGATCCTACATTTCTTTACACTCGCACCACACTATTGTTGCTATTAGCTGCTGTGAAATCAGCTCCTAACTCATAGAAACGCATGCACAATGGATGACATGGTGCCAAGTCTTCTGCCATCCCTATGATCAATTGTAGATGAGATTATTGTTATCTATCGGGTTTTCATTGGTTGATATCTGCAAGTACATACCTAGACCTTCCTTCTTGGTCTCTCTTAGTTTGGAAGCTCTTCCATTGATAGAGGGTGATGGCTGTCCATGTGGTACACAGGGCAGGTATCAAACCTGGGTCTTCTGGATAGAGATAAAAATTTGTTGCTGAACCATCAATGCTCCATCCTGTCTGACATTACACATTCCTAAATTTTTTATATTTTGTGGTTGCTTTTACTTGCCCTTGTAGGATAATCAGGGTAAGAATTTGCCTATTTTACAAAGGAAGATACTGAGGCTAAGTAGGGACTTGTGCAGATCACCCTGGAATCAAGCCAAGTCACCCCTTTTTAATCCAATGATCTTTCAACCGATAGAGAACAACAACCAGGGCCAGTCAGATGTCTGGGAAGTAGATCTATTGTATTAGGTAAAGCTGGCTCATGTTGTCCAAAAACTATGATTGAATGATGATTTCAATATAAAAGAACCCGATTGTCAAGAATAATTTATCAAAGAATGATGAATTTCTGATATGGACACAACCAACTCTGTCATTACTCAGGGAGTCAGGCTTTATTTTATACTCAGGTTATACTTTTGTTGGAAGCTTCAGAGAATTCATTTGGCTCAAATAATTTCCTCTGATGTGCCATAATAGTTGTATTTGATGATCTGGGCTGGAATCTTTCCTGAAGCCATCCCAGGTTCTTAAACATCAGAGAGTCTGTAAAGTAAGTGTAGTTTATGATCAATCCATACTAATATGCAGAAGGGCTCTGCAAACCAGGTCTCAAAGACCACCCTCTTCCCTTTTTAGCGTCAGTGCTCTGATTCAAATCTGAGTAGTGGAACTTTTTCTTCATGAAGCCCAGCCTGAGAATTCACCGGTTGCTTCCCTCTGGGAAGAATAAGAGGATAAATGAAGTATGCTCTGGAGAAACTTCTTCCACTTTAGCTCCTAATAATGAATCAAAATTGACACATAGGACCCAAAAATAAAATACGAGCATAAAGACATAGAGAATGATTCATTTTGCAAAAGGTGTCCTTTATGTCTTTAATGACAGTACTTTAAGTATCTTAAGTGTTATGTCAAAATTTGTCGTGTCCTAAATGCCTACTACATGCTGGGCACTATATTTTACTGATCTATGTATTCTATCTCTGACAATGTTCTGCCTACTACATGCTGGGCACTATTTTACTGGCCTATCTATTCTATCTCTGACAATGTTCGGCTTCCTTTGTTTAGGTTTCAGTATCTGACAACACTTTGAAGCTATGCATCAGGTTTTCAGTGGCCTCTTTCTCTGAAGTGGGGCCTGACTCCTTTCATTAAGAGTCTGGAAGCTCTGCTCAAACCTGCTCACTCTGTGTGATCCTGATGCCATTTGAAATACCGGTGGCATAGCTTTCATCATCACAGCAATAGGCAAGCCACCATAGTATGACCAACGATCTCGAATTGTGTCTGAAGAGGAGCTGATTTCTCGGAGTGCAGTTGACCATGATGACGTGATTTGGGTAAAGACTGTGGGAGTGGAGGCTTTGGGATCTTGCTATCAGCTGTAATTGATACAGCTTGAAGCAGCTGTAGCAATCTGCACTTGGAAAATTGGAAGTTGTCAAAAATGAAATGGAATGCATAAAGATCAATATCCTAGGCTGCTCTCTGCCATTTTAAATCAGAAAATCATGATTTACTCTGCTAGGAATAAAACAATCAAGAGGAATGGTGTGGCATTCAGTGTCAGAAAGGATCTTCTTAAAATTGATTATGAAATACAATACTGTCTGTGACAGGCCTGTATCTATTCATGCTCAAGGAAATCCAATTGATACAAGTATTATTCAGATTTATGCACCACCACCACCACAGCTAATGATGAAGAAACTGAAGCATTCTACCAACAACTTCAGTCAGAAATTGACCCAACATGCAATCAAGATGCATTGACAATTATTGGCAATTGGGATGAAAACTTTGGAAACAAAGAGGAAGGAACAGTAGTTGGAACATATGGACTTGGTGATAGAAATGTAGCTGCAGATTGCATGATAGAATCTTGCAAAACCAATGACTTGTTCACAGCAAATCCCTTTCTCCAACAATACAAAAGGTGACTGGCTATACACTATGGACTTCCCCAAATGGAAAACACAGAAATCAAATTGACTACATCTGCGGGGAGACACAATGTGAAAGTTGGACACTGAATAAGGAAACCCTAAAAAGAGTCGGTTCGTTTGAATCGTGGTTGTGGAGAAGAATATTGACAGTAACATGGGCTGCTAGCAGGACAAACTGATCTCCTTTGGAAGAAGTAAGGCTAGAGGGTTTCGTAGAGACAAGGAGAGCAAGGCTTTGTCTTACATATGTTGGACATGCTGTCAGGAGAGACCAGTCTCTGGATAAGGACGTCATTCTTGATAAAGTGGAGGGGCATCACAAAAGCGATGGAGTGACACAGTGGCTTTAACGGTGGGCTCAGGCACAGGAACAATTGTGAAGATGGCGCAGAACCATGCAGTGTTTTGTTCTGTTGGGCACAGGACCACTGTGGATCAGAGCCAACGCAATGGCATCTAAGAACAACAACAATCAACCCTCTCTTTATCTCTGGCTATCTGTCTGTCTGTTTGGTATGCTGGGGTGGCTTGTGTGTTGTTTTGATGGTGGAAGTTCTGTCACTGGTATTTGGAATACCAGTATGGTAATCAATGATGGGCGGGTGTTAGAGCTTCCAGATTAAGAAAGAATGAGAAGAAAAGCCTGGCCATCTACTTCTGAAAATCAGTCAAGGGAAAACAACAGAACACGGCTCAACTTGCTTTGGACATGACACCAGGAATCATGAGCGGAAGACACTGTGTTTGGTGAAGGACAGAGTCAGTGTGTTAGTCCAGGTAGACTGGAGAAACAAATTCATGGACACTCATATGTGTGTAAGAAAGAACTTTCTATACAAGAGCAATTAAATATTGAGAAAACATCTCAGCCCAGTCCAATTCAAGTCCTAAGTCTGATATTAGCCTATATGTCTCATATCAATCTATAAAGTCCTCTTCAGACTCACGAAACACATGCAATGACACCAAATGCAGGAAGATCACAGGCCAATGGGTGGGAAATCTTGTGGATCCAGTGGCGATGTAAGCATCTCAGTGCTGGCAGGTGTCTCCATGTGGCTTCTCCAGCTCCAGAAGTCTAGCATACTTCCATGTGTCTTGTCAGTAGAGCGCCTCTCAGGGAGTCAGCAGAGTGAGTGTCTCCCTCCACCAAGGAGAAAATCCAAGAGTTCCCAGAATCCTCAGAAGACCATGCCCACAAGGAGGCCTCATTGGCTATATCCTGATTGACAGTCTAGACTCCACCCTCACACTCTTAATCCTCAAATTGACACCAGATTATGTAACTACCACAGTCAGTAAAAATGAGGGAGACTTTAGGTGAGATGAATTGGCACAATAGCCTCAATGATGCATGATGCATTTGAACATGTTGGTGATTGTGAGGATGATGTAGGATAGTGGTTCTCAACTTTCCTAATGCCGTGACCCTTTAATACAGTTCCTCATGGTGTGGTGATCCCTAACCATAAAATTATTTTCATTGCTACTTCATAACTGTAATTTTCCTACTGTTATGAATAGGGCGACCCCTGTGAAAGGGTCATTTGACCCCCAAAGGGGTCACGACCTACTGGTTGAGAACCGCTGATGTAGGATGAGACAATATTCTTTCTGTTTTAAAAAAACTGCTAATTACACTGAATTAATCTGTAGCTAACAGCTTCCTTTACTTAAGTTAAAGTAAATTAATTGAAGGTGCTGATAATAGTTAATGTCCCCACTTTACAACTGAGGAGATAGAGCTTCAGAAATGTTAAATCTCTTGCACAATCTCTTGTCTACTCCGCAGGAAAGGAATCCAGGGTTATTTAACCCCTTAGCAATTGTTTCCCATCCACCACTCTCCAAAACATGCTTTGTCCTCTGACTGACAATGGAGGCTTAGGAATGTGTCCCTTGACCATGTCTCTCTTCTAGCCAGCTGACAATTGTTTAGAAAGGTGGGACACAAAGCAATGATGAATAAACAGGTATGCATAGCATGTGGCAAATTATGACCATTAAACTATAGCATCTACCCACTTTTACATCTGTTGCCCTTATGTCTGTGTTGGAAATGGCCTGTAAGATCGAAGACGAGTGTGAAAGGAAGTCATTGCAAGTTATCTGAATAAAATCTGCAACACATTACCTATAAAACTATAACTATACAAACAAGACGACATTTGCTTTATAAATTCATGACTTGCTTCCTTTAAAGTTTACTAAGGAGGGAGCAAAGTAATTACAGTTTTTCGCTTACTGATTAGACATGACATATATGCTAATATGTAAGTAACTTGTGTCCTTTCTGTTACTCCTGGGTCTGGTTTACAGTCATTTGGAAGGTAACCGCTATAAACACTTCAGAGCTGCCAATCTGAACTTTCCACATTAAAAATACAATTTAGAATCTCCTTTGCTGTAACCAATCATATGTATATACTTGAAATAACGCAACCACAATTAGAACCTCATTTTCTCTTTTTGTATATCTGAAAACAAATGTTGCCACCATTGAATTGGCAAAAGGAAAACATCTGCTAAGATTTGGTGTAAATCACTTATGTAGTTAGTTGTCTGTCAGATCATGTATTTTGATTTTTTTGATTATTTTGGGGAAATTTTTTTAGATAAGAATTAGGGAAAAACCCAAAATGTACAACATCAGCAAAATAGGCCACTTGTCAAGCTACAATGAGAGATTGTTCAATGTAAAGCAGTAATTATTTGGAAAATAGGTCACACCCACATGCATCAGAATTAACCAGTATTTTGGGAATATCACTTAACAATTAATTATATTGCCATGTTCCTTTACTTTTGTGGGTTTTCAAAATAACAGTCATAGTCCACATACATTGTACTTAGCATATGGTAAACATTATTCCATTAATACAGTTTTATGTATTAACTAGATGAATTCTCTTAAAATTACTGTGAGAAAGAGGCTACCACAAGCGCCCTTTTCCGTACTTAGGAGGCAAGGCACAGAGTGCTACGAGCATTTCCGAAGGTGAGACAGTTGCAAAGTTTTGATAACCATGATCTTCAAAGCATGCTTCTGTTATCCTCTCTGCAAGGAAATAAGGTCTGGTTAAAGAATAGATTCCCCGTAAGAAAGTGGTGAAGTACCCTTGACCGAGGGCCTTGCCTCAGCACCAAACAACAGAACAGGGGGCGGGCCTTCCACCCTCCTCTGGCTTTGGTAACTCCATGAGTCCAGAGGTACTCCTGCTTCCTAGGAAGGAAGGGTTAGGGCAGCAGGCCAACAGCTTGGGCAGTCCACTTGGGTTCTTGGGGCAGTCCTGGTTCCTGGTTCCTGGATGTTGTTTGGCTAAGGGCACCTCTACCCTGACTTCATCTTACCTTCGTTTGTTTATATACTGCCATCATATATGGAAAGACAGTATAGCTCTGTGCATCCAATTTACTCCGAAGAAGACAAACCAGAGTTTAAATCCGAGGGTCTCTGCTCACCAGACTGCCCTGACTGAGCATCCTTTTGTCTTACGGGAAATTCTAGGTCTATTCAGAATTCTGGACCATCCAAGGGACAAGGTTCTCAGTTTGCTCTTTTTTTTTTTTTTTTTTTTTTCAGTTTGCTCTTTAAAAGAGTATTTGTCTTTTTTTTTTTAAGATGTAAAAAGAAAATTCCAGTAGTATAAAATTAGTGCCTAGGCAGTGCACATGGTTAATGTTCTCGGCAGCTCACAGGGACATTGGAGGTTTGTGTCCATGCAAAGGCACCCAAAGGAAAAACCTGGTCACCTGCTCCCCCAAATCAGCTGTGGAAAGCTTTGTCCTACTGTGACACACATGGGATTGCCAGGAACAGAAATCGAGTCCCTGGTAGTTGGTATATGTTCAAGTGTGTGGCGATTCCAGAGGGAAAGGTCCATTAAAAAGAGGGTAATCTTCTTGCAGGTATTGGAGCCCCAGCAAGCTAGCTGACAGGAAGTACTAAGTGGTGTAAGTAGGGCCAGGAGGAACCTAAAAGGAAACAGAGGAAGGATCTAGAAAGCAAAGCTATGGATAGAGGTATCAGTATAGGTGTGTACATATGTCAATACATTAATCCATAAAAATAGAGGTATTGGCTTATGTACATATATTTATAGGTCAATACACTGAAGTAGTGGACAGACTTCAGGCCTCTGCTCATACCCTCTCTCAATACAGGAACACTTTGTTCTAACAAACTGGCATTCTGTGATGCTCACCTTCCTGGCACAATCACCGAAGACATAATGGGTGCATAAGCAAATATGGTGCAGAAACCAGATGGTGTCCAGGTATTAAAATATATAGCACCTGGGGTCTTAAAGTGAAATAAGCAACCATCCAGCAGAGAAACAACAAGCCTACATGGCAGAAGCACACCAGCCTGTGTGATCATGAGGTGTTGACGAGACCAGGGAACAGGAATCAGAAGACTCATAACAAACAAACGAATGGAAACATAGCATTGAGAACAAGGGGGATCGGAGCAGAGAGCCAAAGCCCATCTGTAGACAATGGAACATCGCCCCACAGAGGGGTCACAGGGATGGGATGAGTCAACCAGGGCACAGTAAAACACTGATGAAACACACTTACTTATGCACACATTCATCTTCAGCGTTTATGCGTGGAAGGTGGTCACACAGTGATGGTTTTTGTTATTTGGTGTCTGCTGCCCGTTCCCTTTAGCACGTCGTGTTCGCACAGGCTCGTGTGCTTCTTCTCTGTGGACTTTGTTGATTCCAAGCTAGATGGCCGCTTGTTTGCCTACAAGCCTTTAAGAC
>NW_022103912.1:3345590-3381218 GCF_000313985.2 Echinops telfairi
ACTGCCCCCAACATCATGACCCCAGTGCTGCCTCTCACTTCAGACTAGACTGGAGTATGTCCACAGGTTTAGATGAGAGATAAGAGCTCACAACACACAGGATCCAGGAACAGGAATAGGAACAGCGATACCAGAAGGATAGGGGGAAGAGGGGGATCAGCAGGGAGGAAGGGGAAGCCCATTGCAATGATTGGCACATAACTACACATTCCCCTCCATGAGGAAGAACAACACAAATCATGGGGGTGGGGGGGAGCGGGGGAGGGAGACAGCGGCTGTTGTGAGATATGAAAATAATAATATTTTATCATCTATCAAGGGGTCACGAAGGTGGGAGGGGGAGAGGAGCTGATAGCAAGGCCTCAATAGAAAGTAAATGTCTAGAAAAGAATGATGGCAATACATGCACAATTGCCTGATACAATTGATGTATGAATTGTAATAAGAGTTGTAAGAGCCCCCAATAAAATGATCTTCTAATAATAAAAAAAGGGGCGATCTTTCAGGACCATCCTCTCAATCGATGCTGGGCAGACAAGGACACATCCTGCCCATAGGTCGGGCCTGTTTGCTCATTGCTCTCATAATCTTGGAATTCCAGTCTCCATTTTCCTTTCACCTTAATGTTCCCAGATTTTCTCACTCTCATTCTAGTCTCTTTTTCTCCATCCCTCTGCCAAGGCAATCGATCCTTTTTCACGTATGTCTAAGGATCGAGGCGTGGTCCCCTTGCTCATGATTAGCCGGCCAGAATAGACAGAGGAGTGAGAGGTACCTATGTTGTGCCACCTTCCTTCCCTCCCTGAGCCTTTCTTTCTGAGAGCACTTCCAGCTTACCCTTTCTCTTTACTCCCCCAGTCTTGCGGGGGCTGCTCCTGATGGTTCTTTCTGTAGAAGACCTTCGGTGGTGGCCTTGGCTAAGCTCCTGTGTAGGCACCCACATTCTCTGATGTACTTCGCGTTGATTATCCTTTAAGCCCCAGGTCTCTGCTACCAGTCTGTTCTGCAAGAACGACAGCTTGCAATTTCTCTCAGGTTTCCAGCAGGAGCAAAGGACATGTATTGGGATAATGTGCAGAGTGTTTAGTAAGGGGACTGCTTCAAAGGTGTGGGCAACATGCAGGGAAGCCATTAGACGTGGGAACCTTTATCAGACCACAGAGTCAAAGTGTCTGGCCAAATCAATACCCCCCCCACCCACCTCCCCTTACGGAGCTGGTCAGAGTTGTCTGATGCCATTCTCTCCGAACCTTGCACTCAGCCACATGTGCGCTCTATCGGGAACTAGGAAGTGCTCCCTTACCCGGCTAGGGGCGCGGACGTTCCTTAGTCGACCAATCACCAGCAGTCCTCCTCATCTGGCCAGGGGCGCAGACGTATCTGCGTCCACCAACCAACAGCCTTCCTCATCTGGCCAGGGGTGCAGACGTACCTGCGTCCACCAACCAACATCCTTCCTCATCTGGCCAGGGGCGCGGACTTAGCTGCATCCACCAATCACCAGCAGCCTTCTTCATCTGGCCAGGGGCGCGGACTTAGCTGCATCCACCAATCACCAGCAGCCTTCTTCATCTGGCCAGGGGCGTGGACGTAGCTGCATCCACCAATCACCAGCAGCCTTCCTCATCTGGCCAGGGGCGTGGACGTAGCTGCGTCCACCAATCACCAGCAGCCTTCCTCGGACGTGCCTGCATCCACCAATCCTGGATGAACACCTTTGGCTAGGGATTCAGGTGTGCCTGCTCCACCAATCCCTGGCAGACACCCCTGCCTCGTCAGGGACCCGGATGTGCCTGCGCCAGCCAATCCCTAACCACCTTACTAGATACAGGCTCAGGGCCAGCCCTGCCACTTGTCTCCCACCCTTAAATGGTCGCTCCCATTGGCCGGGGCGTGATTCTCCATCCCAGACGCTGCGGACTGCAGGGCTTCGCCCAGGCTGGGTTTTTCCCCCAATAAAGCCTGTTCACTAAAATTCGGCTGATTCGATGTCGCGGCCTCTCGACTACCTTACACAAAGAATATGTGGAAAGGATTGACTGACCAGAGCCCTTACCTCTTCTGTGGGGACCACCATGAGTCCTGGTGATTCTGTCAGGTAAGCTAACCTCAAGGTTGGTGGTACAAATCCACCCACCACTCCATAGGAATGTTATCTTAGTTTCTTAGTGCTGTTATAACCACAATCGGTGGCTTCAATAGCAGATATTTATTTTCTCAGTTTAGGAGCCTAGGCATTCAAAATTAGGACATTAGTCATCGGGGGAAAGCCTCTCTGCTAGTTCTGGGGAAAATCCTTTTCTTAGCCAAACTACCAGCATTGCTTGGCTTATTGGTGATCTCCATGTGGGACCTGACATCTTCCATTTGTGTAGGCTTGACTCTGTGCCTAATCTGTTCTTTTTGTTTCTTGGAAATAATTAGGTTTCAGATATATCCTATACTGATAATGACATCATTAACATAAGGAGAAAACCCTGTTGCAAAATAGATTTATATTCCCAGGTATATAAGTTAGGTTTCCAATTGTATTGTGGACGGGTGTAATCCATTCCATAAAAATCACCTTCTATGCACCAGGGCTTATCCCATGTGCTATCTCACAAGACATCTGGCGGTTAAAGACCTCCATTTGAGTGTAAGGGACCTCAACCTCCCAATGAGCCAGTGCATTCATGATGGTGAGCAGCAGTCTGGTGCTTGCAACCAGACCCACTGGCTCCTGGCCCAAAGGATGCCCCACAATTGCCCTACAGCTGCTTTCCCAAAACATTTCCGACATTCATCTGTCATAACAAGCTTCCTGCACCAACTTGCTTTTGCAAACGCACAATTCCATGTGGCCAAGTATAATTAACATGATACATTGACTTAGAGCAGAGCTAATAAGCACATATTAATTTTTTAAAGTTACGCTATTTACCTGGCAATGAGTTGCTGATGAACACCTACCACAGGAGTTTAAAAGTGCAGGAAAGGGAGTGGGTAATTATGGGCTGGCACAGCCTGCAGGTCTGCGTTTCTGCCCCCTGGAAACTCCCTGACAGTGAATGATTGCTCTCTGCCTCTGTGAGCGAAGGCCCAGGGTCACCCCATCTCTCCCTCCTGATGCCTTCTTCTTCCCGAGGGAACATCTTCATTCAGCATGTCTCTCAATGTAGCTATATGTGATCAAACCTCTAGTTTGAGCTTTTCCAATTTCTTCCCCCTGAGTTAGATATTTACATACACACACACACACAACTCTGAGAAAAACTATCCTTCAACTCTGAGAAAAACCATCCTTGTAGAGATGGAGGTCATTGGGCAGTCCTGGGAAAGGGACAGAAAACCACACCAAGTTACCCGGATCCTTGTCTATCATTCATTCTGGTGCTTCCCGATGCTTGGAATTTCCTTGCAGACTCTGGTTTCAGGAGTCAAATGGTTCAACAAGTTGCCCGCTCAGACTGTAATCCCCACAGGAAGAGAAGATTTCACCACACACCTAAGTGTTAGGATTAGGCATAAGGAGGAGAATCTTCATCTTTTCTGCTATCTTCGTGTGGGAGTACTATTTTGCTTTGGGACCTTGTTCTCATTTAGGAAGTCGTTTCCAAGCAATTTGTCTCGTTTCTTGTCCTAGAAAGTCTCCAGGACTGGATTTCATGGAGAGTGTTTGATGGCAGGAGTAGCACTGGGTTCAGATTCTTCCCGGATTTCTTGCTACACGAAGCAAAACAAGCCACTCCATCTTCTAGCACATCAGTTTCTTCTTGGGCAGCCTGGGGATGATAGTCATCTTACAAGGTCCACTGGCACGTGCCGAGATCTCTACTTTGTGTCTCCCACATGGAAAGTCCTGGGAGATACTGGCTTCCTTCCTGACTCTGCCCAGCTCCATGTACCTCCAAGTGTGACAGACGACATTGAGGTAGCCATAAAGTTTTTATTTGGGGGGAGATGAGAGAAAACGATCACATAAACCTGCTTAAAACCTTCTTTGTGGTTTCCTTGGTCATTTACAGAACTCTGGCTTTTCTCATTCCACCTTTTCCTTCTTCAGTTCATTCTTAACTCATCGCCCCCATGTTTTACATTTCTCTTTAGAGATCATTTTCTCTAAAGGATCTCAGAGGCTGCTTGTGGTTTTCAATGAACTCTGTATGGTGACAGGGACTCATGGTTGAATTTCTCTTGGGCTTTTCTTTCAGTAGAATCATTTCCCCCTCCAGTTTCAATAAGCAAGGCTTATTGGTCAGCTGGGCAACATCTCTTCCACTCATTCTCCTCCCCCTTTCAAAAATTCTTTGCTCCTTTTTCCTGATGAGGATAGTTGATGAATGAGCCATCTATCTTTCCAGCAAGATTTCTATTTCTGGGTTTCTGGCTGATTTCTCCCCCCCCCGCCCCCCTCTCTTAGTTAACTCTCAACTTTCTGAAGCTTTCTGCTAATCTAACTTGGTTGCTGTCTGTTCCACACTGTGCTGGCAACCCTTTTACATTTTCCTTTCATTTGGTGCCTCCTAATGTAGTTAGGAGGGCCTCTGGTGGCATTGTGGGTTACACAGTGAGCTGCTAAGCACAAAGTCAGAGCTTCAAATACATCAGCTGCAGGAGAACACCAAGGCTGTCCACTCTTGTAAAGATTTCAAGTCTCAGAAACCCAAAGGGACAGTTCTAACTCTGTCCTATAGGGTTGCTATGAGTTGAATGAACTCACTGAAAGTAAGTTTGGTTTTTTGAATTTAAAGGAATTATGGAGGCGCCCTGAGGGTGCAGTGGTTAAAGTGTTCTGTTGCTAACCAAAAGGCCAATGGTTCAAACTTACCAGTCACTCTATGGGCGAACAATGTGGCAGTCAATTTTCATAAGAATTCTAGCTTTGGATACCCTATGAAGTGCTTCTGCTCAGTCTTATAGGTCATTATGAGCCAGAATCAACTGGACAGCCCACAATAACAGCAATGTAATTAGAATATTACTCAGCCTTATTTTCTTAGGATTTTAATGACAGGCCCCTCTTTCTGGCCCTTTGTCAATGCTCTCTTACTAGAATTCCCATTAAAGCGGGGTTCTAGGTCAAAATACAACTCTCAAGCAGGGACTAGGGCATATTGTTTTTCAAACTTAATATTCTTGGATTGTTGACAACTTCATTCCAGCTCAAACCCCAAAGTAAATCCCCTCAGGGTATCCTTGTGATGAAGAGAGGAGTGGGGGCCTTTCTCTGTCCTCTGGAGTTTTGGCTTTTGTCACTGAACTCACGCGACATGGGAGCTAAGACTTACTCTGCTTTCCCATTCTAGTATCAGCATTGAGGACACAAGGAATTAGAAAATGACAAGGAATTAGAAACTGTCCAGTAATTCTTAATAGCTAACAGTGAAAACTTTATTTCTTTTATTCAATTAAACTGGAAGTGACCCAGAGAACTACTGTGTGCTGGAAATTTCTATTCTGGAGTCACTTTCTTCTGGTTGACATCTCCACCCCACCTCTGGCCCAGTTTTAATGGGGGCATTCCCAAAAGGAAATCCCTCTAGGCTCGCTCCCAAGTCCTCCCGCTACTATTTTGATGCAGAAAATATCTTTCGTCTGAAGCCAAATCTTGAAGGAAGTTCTCATCAAGCCTCTGTAAGACCGAATTTTTGTCGAAATAAATTTATTTTGAGAAATAAGTAGGCAGTGGGCCAAACTGAGCAGATTGAATTTCATACAGGTTTCTTTGCACTCTGTGTGGCCTAGGCTTTTGTGTTTCTGTGTTCTGAACACTTGAACCCATCTCTTTTCTTCCTCCTCTTTGAACAGCTTGCCTTCCAATCTCTTTACTCCAGGAAGCACCATCAATAGACTAGGAATCTCCTTAGATAGTGGTTCTCAACCTGTGGGTCATGGCCCCTGTGGGAGTTGAACGACCTTTTCGCAGGGGTCACCTAGGACCATCAGAAAACATATTTCTGATGGTCTTGTGAACCAAGACACTGTTCCTTTATCCATCTCTAGGCGGTTCCTCCCACATGCAGATAACGCCCATCTACAAGTACCCTGTGTGATGACATCATCGTGCCAACCCTATCACATACACCCCGTATACATACAGGTGTATTTGACAGGGTTAGCGCCAAAATGCACTTATGTGGACCAGTCACACGTGTAGAGAGGAGCTACTGTGTAGAGAGCAGCTGCTGTGTAGAAAGCAGCTACTGTGTTGAAAGCAGCTACTGTTAAAAGTAGCTACTGTGTTGAAAGCAGCAGTATTGGAGGTAAAACAACACTTCATGAATTATAATTACTGGGCAAATTAAAATCATCAACTACTGATATATATATATATATATACACATATATATGTATGTATGTATATACACACACACACACACACACACCCTGGGACCTTAATCTGGATGGTAATTGATCTTTTTATATTCAGCTGTGGTTGATGTGAATACTGCCCCCTTGTGATAGTAACAGGTATGTAAAAAAACAACAGAATGTTAAATCATAGGAAACGTTAATGAACTGTATTGACTGAACTATGCCATGTATCATATTTTGTATTATTAAAGCTATTTTTATATGTTGTTTTCATTAGCAAACCATCCAGTGATAATGGATCGTGTAGAGAAGAATGTTAGGAAAAGAAAATATAGTGAGGATGTTTTACAGTATGGTTTTACCTCAATCATTACAGCAGGAATTGAGGAACCACAATGTGTTATTTGTTGTGAAGTTCTATCAGCTGACTCTATGAATCCAAACAAACTAAAACGCCAGTTTGATAGCAAGCACCTGAGCTTTACCAGCAAGGATACCAACGTATTTTAGAGGCAAAGCTGAGGGACTCAAGAAAGCCAGACTTGACACTGGTGGCAAGTACTACAAACAAAATGTTGCAGCTGCTGAAGTTTCATATTTGGTGCCACTCAGAATCTCCAGAGCTGTGAAACCTCACACCATGGCTGAGGATTTACTGTTGCCAGTGGCCAAAGACATTGTTTGAGTTATGATCAGAGACGAATCTGTTATGAAATTGAGTACAATTTCCTTATCTAATGACACTGCCCACCCAAGAATGCATGACATGTCTGCTGATATTCTTGATCAGGTAATCCAGGAAATTAAATCTGCTCCACTTCCAATATTTAGCATCCAGCTTGATGAATCTACAGACATTGCTAACTGTTCAGTTACTGGTTTATGTGAGCTATATTGATGATGGCGACTTTAAAGATGAGTTTCTTTTTGGCAAGCCTCTTGAAAGGACAAGTACTGCACATGATGTATTTGACACAGTTGGTTCATTTCTGAAAGAGCATAAGATCTCTTGGGAAAAGGTTTGTGGTGTTTTCCCAGATGGTGCTCCAGCTATGCTAGGGTGTCGATCTGGATTTCATCGTTTGGTATTGAATGAGTCACCCAAAGTCGTTGGAACTCACTGTTTGATTCATCAGCATATAATAGCAACAAAGACGCTGCCAGAAGAGTTACAAGAAGCAATGAAAAGCGTCATAAATTCTATCAATTTTGTAAAGGCGAGCACTTGAAACAATCGACTGTTTTTGCAACTGTGCAACGAGTTGGAATGCACCAAACAATGCTCTGCTATTTCACACTGAAGTGAGATGGTTGTCGAGAGGAAAAGTTTTAAAACATGCTTTTGAGCTTCATGATGAACTCAAACGTTTTTTAATCAGAAAGCAAGATCACAGTTTGAAGCACTTTTCAGCAATAAAAGGGAACTGCAGTAAATAGCTTACTTGGTTGCCATCTTTGCCATCTTGTATGAGTTAAATTAATCACCGCAAGGACCAAATGCCTCAATTTGTCTGAAAAGATCCGATCATTCCAAATGAAACTTCAGCTTTGGCAAAAAAAATTAGATGAAAATAAAATTTACATGTTGTCTACCTTATCTGCTTTCTTTGAGGAACATGACATTGAACCAGAGAAAAAGATTACGATGATAATTTCTGTGACAGAGCACTTGCACATGCTTGCAGACGAAATTTCATTGTACTTTCCAAATCTACCTGACACCCCATTTGCACTTGCCAGAAGCTCATTTACAAAGTTGAAGATGTTCCTGAGACAGCACAAAAAGAGTTCATTGAATTTATTAACAGAGATGCAACGAGAACTGATTTCTCTACAATGCCAGCTTACAAAATTCTGGATCTGTCTGAGACTGTGTTGCGCCTTCCATTTTCAACAACATATCTTTGTGAAACAGGGTTTATCAGCATGTTGCTTATCAAGTCTAAATACAGAAATAGACTTGGGGACGATGATTTTCATTGTGCTCTTGCAAAGACTGCCCTGAGCATTTCGGATCTGGTGAAAAAGAAACTATCTCAACCTTCGCACTGATGTTGAATTTTTATGCATACTGTCGTAAAATGTAGCAATGTAGTATACTGTTGTTATATTAAGAGTGTTACCCATGTAACACCATGCTTCAAGACAAAATTTCATTTGTTTGCAATTAGAAATAAATATTTCACAATATACGATTACATAGTTTTTGTGATTAATCACTATGCTTTAATTATGTTCAATTTGTAACAATGAAAATACATCCTGCATATCAGATATTTACATTATGATTCATGACAGTAGCAAAATGACAGTGATGAAGTAGCAACGAATACAATTTTATGGTTGGGGGTCACCATAACACGAGGAACTGTATTAAAGGGTTGCAGCATTAGGATGGTTGAGAACCACTGTCCTAAGGGGAAAGATGTGCATGCTCACAGGCTTTGAGAAGAGGAATTGGAATCAACTCTTACTAACAATCATATTCTGAGAGGAACGCTGGTGGTTTAGTGGTTCTACATGGGGCTGCTAAACGCAAGGTCAGCCCTTCCAAAAGATCAGCGGCTCAGTGGGAGAAAGATGAGGCTTGTTACTCTTGTATAGAGTTGGAGTCTTGGAAACTCACAGAGGCAATTCTATCCTGTCCTCTAGTGTCACCCTGAGTTGAAATCAACTAGATGGCAGTGAATTTGGTTTGAGTGTGGCAACCAAGCTAAGGGATAGTTTATAATGACTCATTTCTTCTCTGAGGTAGCCCTGTGAAAAAAACCATTCTTACTTGGATTTCACACGTGACCCGATGAGACTCTGTGAGTTATTGTGGGTTGGATTGTTTAGAATTAGATGTTGGAATTTGGGGGTCCATGTATTTATTGTGGTTGTGTGACTTCATGTTGATTCAGACTCATAGCGGTCCTATAGGACACAGTAGAACTGCTCAGCGTGGCTTCCTGGGCTGTAATCCTTATGGGAACAGATTGCCAGGTATGTTCTCTGGTAGACAGGCTGGTGGTTTCAGACACAGCTTGGTTAGCAGCTGAGCTATTAACCATTGCACTACCAGGACTTCTGGCAATATTTTATAGAAATCAACAATTACAAAAGGAAGGGGAAGAAACAGGGTTGGGCAGAAAAAGGTATAATGGAAGCCAAACAAAACCTCTGATCTGTCAGAAATTTCTGGGAAGAGTTTTCCCCATCAGACTTGTCTTACATCAATCAGGCTGGAAAGGCTAGGTTTTATCCCCACACCTGAACCAATCATCAGATATGATTTTCCCAGGAGAGTCATAGTTTGACAAGTTTTCCTGTATAGTGAGGTCTAGGTGGTACATTGTTATATCCACAATAAAAGTTACTCAAACTTTTAAATACTGAGACTAGAACTTGTCTCAAAATTTGATCTATTGCGAAACTAGTATTTGCCATTTTTAGCCTAGCAATCCTGTGGTTTACTGTGCTGGAAATGACAAACCAGAGAAGACTGGTATCATAGTCAAGAAGAACATTTCAAGATCTGTCTTGAAACAGTGTTGTTTGTAATAGGATAATATCCAATCACCTACTAAAACTTGTGATGAAATTGAAGAATTCTACCAACTTCTTTAACATGAAATTATCAAACATGCTATCAAGATGCTGTGATAATTATTGACAGAAAGTGAATGTTGGAAACTAACAAGAAGGATCCAAACCAAAAAACCAAACTCACGGCCATTGAGTTGATGACAACAATAGCAACTGTATAGGACAAGATAAAACTGACTAATGATTTACAGGAATAGAAATCTCTGGTCAGTAGTTGGAAAATATGGTCTTGGTGATAGAACTAAAGCTAGAGGGTGTATGATAGAATTTTGCAAGACGAATAATTCTGCATGCAAATACTTTTTTCCAATATCATAAGTGGTGACTACACAACTGAATTTCACAAAATGAAGTACTTGGGAATCAAATTGATTATTCTGTGGGAAAAGATTATGGAAAATATCACCAGCCAAAATAAGGCTAGGGAAAAATATTGAATAATGCCAGAAGTAATCAAAATAAGATGGACGGAATACACACAGTCACTACATCTATATTTTAAAGAGGTTGACATGCAGCTATTTCAAGAGGTAGCATATGATCAAGAACAAATGGTATTAAAGGACAAAGTCTCACCTGCACTGTAGGCATTAGATTAAAACAAGGTCTCAAGAATTAATGAAATATCAATTGAAATGTTTCAAAAGGTAATGAAACACTGGAAGTACTCAGTTTTCTCTGCTAAGAAATTTGGAAGACAGCTATCTTGTTAACCAGCGGGAAGAGATCCATATTTGTGCCCTTTCCAAAGAAACTAACCCAGCAGGATGCAGATATTATAGAACAATTTAATTAATGTACATTCAAGCAAAATTGTGCTGAAGATAATTCAACAATAATTGCAGCAGTGCATCAACAAGGAGCTGCCAAAAACTCAAGCTGGATTCAGAAAAGGATGTGACATGAGGAATACCATTTCTGACATCAAATGGATATTGACTGATGTACAAGAATACTAGAAATATATTTACTTGTGTTTTTTGTGCTACACAAATGCAATTGACTGTGAATCATAACAAATTATAGATAACATTTTGAGGAATGGAAATTCCAGAACACTTCAATGTGTTTCTGTGGAAACTATACCTAGATCAAGAAGTGCTTGTCCAAACAGAACAGAAAATATTGCATGGTTTGAAATCAGGAAATGTGTGTGTCAGGGTTATATAGCGCCACTACACTTATTCAGTCTGTATGCTGAGCAAATAATGAGAGAAGCTGTACTGTAAGAGGAAAATGGCATCAGAAGTGGAGGAAAGCTTATGAACAACCTTTGGTCTGCTGATGAACAATATTCTTTGCTGAAAGCAAGGAGAACTTGAAACGCTTGCTGATGAAAACCAAAGACTGCAGCATTTAGCAAGGATTGCAACTAATTGTAAACAAAACCAAAACCCGAAAAGCTGGATGAATGGACTACATCATGATAAATCAAGGAAAGATCGAAGTTTTCAAAGATTTCATTTTGCTTAGATCCACAGTTAGTGCTTGTGGAAGCAGCAGTCAAGAAATTAAAGGAGGCATTGCATTGGGCAAATTTCCTGCACAAGCAAGACCTTTTAAAAGAAGACTGAGCATGACAGTGGAAAGAGGAAAGTCAAAGGAAATAGAGGAAAGAGCTAGGAGACAAAGGGCATTTATAGAGGTCTAGGTGAAGGCAGGTACATATGTAAATATATATGAGGCGGGGAAATAGATCTATGTGCATATATTTATAGGATTTGTATTGGAGGAGCGGATGGACATTGGACCTCCACTCAAGTACTCCCTCAATGCAAGAATACTTTGTTCTATTAAACTGGCATTCTATGATGCTCACCTTCCCGACACAATCGTTGAAGACAAAGTGGGTGAATAAGAAAATGTGAAGAAAGCTAATGGTGCCGGGCTATCAAAAGATACAGCATCTGGGATCTTAAAGGCTTGAAGGTAAACAAGCGGCCATCTATATCAGAAGCAACAAAGCCCACATGGAAGAAGCACACCAGGCTGAGTTACCATGAAGTGCCAAAGGTATCAGTTATCAGGCATCAAAGAACAAAAAATCATATCATTATGTGTTCACCTCCCTGGTACGATCGCTGAAGACAAGTGGGTGCATAAGCAGATGTGGCAAAGAAGGCTGATGGTGCCCGGCTACCAAAAGATATGGCACTTGGGGTTTTAAAGGCTTGAAGGTAAACTAGCGGCCATCTAGCTCAGAAGCAAGAAAGTCCACATGGAAAAAGCACACCATCCTGTGCGATCACGAGGTGTCGAAGGGATCAGGTATCAGGCATCAACAGAACAAAAAAATCTTATCATTTCAAATGGGGGGGGGGGGGTGCGGAGTGGAGACCCAAAGCCCATTTGTCAGCCACTGGACATCCACTTACAGAAGGGTGGTGGGGAGGAAACAGCCAGTCAGGGTGTTATGTAGCAACGATGAAACATACAACTTTCATCTAGTTCCTAAATGCTTTTCCTATCCCCCCACCCCCCAACTATCATGATCCCAATTCTACCTTGCAAGTCTAGTTAGACCAGAGGATGTACACTGGTACAGATAGGAACTGGAAACACAGGGACTCCAGGGTGGATGATCCCTTCAGGACCAGTGGTATGAGTGGCAATTCTGGGAGAGTGGAGGGAGGGTGGGTTGGAAAGGGGGAACTGATTACAAGGATCTACATATAACCTCCTCCCTGGGGGACAGACAACAGAAAAGTGGGTGAAGGGAGATGTCAGACAGTGCAAGATATGACAAAATAATAGTTTATAAATTTTCAAGGGTTCAAGAGGAAGGGGGAAACAGTGTGGGAGGGGGAAAATGAGGAGCTGATGCCAGGGGCTTAGGTGGAGAGCAAATGTTTTGAGAATGATGAGGGCAATTAATATACAAATGTGCTTTACACAATTGATATATGTATGGATTGTGATAAGAGTTGTATGAGCCCCTAATAAAATGATTTAAAGAAAATGTTGACGAGCAAGGATGTCACTTTGTAGACTAATGATGCAACTGGCTCAACCCATGGTGATTTCAATTTCCTTGTATGCAGATGAAAGTTGGATGTTGAGTAAGGAAGAATGCTAAAGAATAAATATGATAAATATGAATTGTGGTGTTGGTGAAGAATATTGATAAGATCATGAATTCAAGCAGAACAAACAAATCTTTCTTGGAATCCAGAATGCTCCTTGGAAACAAGGATCCTGAAAATTTATATCATATAATTTGGACATGTTATCTATCAGGAGAAACCGGTCCCTGGAAAAGGATATCAGGCTTGGTAAATTAGAGAGTCAACATAAAAAGAGGAAGACCCTTGATGAGATGGATTGACACAGTGGCTGCCACAGTGTGCATAAACATAACAATTGTGATGGTGGCACAGTGCCAGTGTTTCATTTGGCTGTACAAAGGGTCATTATGAGTCAGAACCTATTAAGTGCCTAACAGTAAAAATAACAATAGCAACAAATGAGGGGAAAGAAAGATTAATCAATTTCATTAAAATTGTTCACAAGGTTGCACACTCAGTGGATTCCAATCCCTTGACCCGGTTGAGCCTGGAAGCCTCTTATCACTCATGTAACTGCAGGAGTCGACAAACCCAAGATCTGCAGGTAAGATGGTAGGCTTCTTGCCTACCAAGTCCAAAGAAGCAGATATTAGATGATGGTCAAGTCCAAAGCAGATCAAGTCCAAAGAAGCAGATATCAGATGATGATGATCCCGATGCAGGTTCCAGAACAAAATGCTAACAATCTTTGCCAGAAAGTTTATGTACATTGGATGCACACTACCTCCCAAGAGACATGGTCAGCATATCTTAAACTGAAAGAACTAAACAAAAAATTCAAGCCTCAAGTTCAAATGTTGCAAGATTCTATGGGGGAAAATACTGAACAATGTGAGAAGTAGCAAAAGAAGATTGCAAGAACACAGAGCCATTTTCTCAAAAAGAGCTAGTTGACTTTCATCCATTTCAAGAAGGAGCCTATGAGCAAGGAATAATGGTGCTGAAGGAAAAATTTCAAGCTGCACCAAAAGCACCAGATGATGAAAAGGCTCCAGGAATTAATGGAATACCAATTTAAATGCTTCAACAAGCCGATGCCGCAATTCTGGAAGCTCTCACTCGTCTATGCCAAGAAATTTGGAAGACAGCTACTTGGCCAACTGACTGGAAGAGATCCATATCTGTGCCCATTCCAAGATGACCCAGAAGAATGCTCAAATTATTAAATAATATTATTAATATTACATGCAAATAAAATTTTGCTGGAGGTCATCCAACAACAGTTACAGCAGTACATTGGCAGGGAGTTGCTGGAGGTTCAGACCAGGTTACAAAGAGACATGGAACAAGGTTTATCTTCGCTGAAAGCAGAATATACTAGGAAGATGCTTCCTTGTGTTTTATTGACTATGCAAAGGCCAACCTTGTGGACCATAACAAACTATGAAGAGCCTTGAGAAGAATGGGGATTCCAGAACACTTCATTGTGCTCATGGGAACCTGTCATGGATCTAGAGGCAGTTAGTTGTGTGAACAGAATAAGGGGATGCTGTGTGGTTTAAAATCAAATAAGGTGTGAATCAGGGTTGTATCTTCTCACCAAACTTATTCAATCTGTAATCAGAGAAGTTGGATTATATGAAGAAAAATGTGATACCAGGATTGGAGGAAGCCTTGTTACCAACTTGTGATATGCAGATGACACCACCTTGTTTGCTGCAGTGAGGAGGACTTGAAGTACTTGATGGTGCAGAGCAAAGATGGTATCTGAGGTAGTTAGTTTATTGTGACAAACTGGCCGATAAACACATGTGGGGTTAATTGAAGGGCGGAGAGATAAATGGCTCAGTGAGCCTCGCCTTTCTAGACTCGGATCTCTTGCTTTCTGATGGTTGGACCAGGGTGCAGCTGCCTTAGCAGTTCCCTGCTTCAGCTGGCAAGGCTGACTTCCTGCAAGACATCCCCAATGAGAAGCCACATGGACCTGCCCCGATGCAGCCCTGGGTGCTGGAGCAGCCATGTGCAGACCCCTGCCAGTGGTGAGATGCTTACACATTCACTGACTCGGTTTTCCTCTTGCAGTCTCCATCATTTTGTCTGCTTTGTGAGATGGAGGAGGACTTTGTGGATTGGTGTTGGACATATGGGTTAATGCTGAGTTTGTGGGCTTGGGCAGCAGTGGGTTGGGATGTTTTCTTGATGTGCACTTACCCTTTATATAAAACTCTCTCTTATACATGAGTTTCTGTGGATTTGTTAGTCTAAAATATCTAGACCAACACAGTATCCCTTAGTATGGACTATAACACAATGTAAAGAAGACCCAAATCTTCACAGCTGGATCCAAAGGTTAGATCATGGTAGACTAAGCAAAGATTGACATTGTAAATGATTTAATCTTGTTTGGATCTACAGCCAATGCTCCTGGAGGCAGCAGTCAAGGAGATCAGAGGACACATAGCATTGGGTAATTGTGCTTGACAAGACCTCTTCTAAGTGTCCCAATGCAAGCACATTTCTTTAACAGCCATGGTGTGCTTAACCCAAGCCATGCTATTCTCAGTTGTGTCATATGCATGTGACAGTTGGACATGAAGTAATGAGGACTGACAAAGCAAAGATGCATTTGAATTGTGGTGATGGAGAAAATACCATACCATGGACTGTCAAAAGAACAAAGAATTCTGTCTTGGAAGAGGTACAGTCAGGATGTTCCTTAGAGACAAGGATGGTGAGATTTCACTTCATGTACTTTGGCTATGTTGTCAGGAAACCAGGTCCTGGAGAAAGACGTTGTATTTGGAAAGTACAGGGGCCATAAAAACAAGGAAAATCTGACAAGATAGATTGACAGAGTGGCTGTATTGATGGGCTCAAACATCATAACAAGTGTGAGAACCACACAGCACCGGGCAGTATTTGGGTTTCTTGTACATAGGGTTGCTATGAGTTGGAACCAACTTGAAGGCACCTGACAACGACAGTACTTCCTGACAAAAGTCCATTCCACTAATTGGCTACTCATAACAAATCTCATCATGTACACATTGTATCTTATTATGGGGATGATTACATAACTGCTAAACTACAAAGAATCATGGCCCAGCCAATTTGTCTTGCACCTTCAACCACCACATCTATCTTTTCTCAAGTTGGCTTCTGTACACATCCCCTTAAACTGTACATAATCTCTAAATAAAAATTATTATACCATCCTACTTGCATGTAACATGATGCAGCTAACCTAAATGCAACCAAGAATACCCCAGCTCTGTTTACATATTATAATTTATATGTGAATGAAACAAAAGTCTTTGATGCACGATACAAAAGAAATGCTCATCACAACCAGTCTTGTTTCTGTCATTGGCGATGGGGTTCTGTTGTTGTTGGGTGGTGTCATCGAGCCAGTTTTGACCCATGGTGACATCATGCACAACAGAAGGGAACACTGCCTGCCCTTGCACCATCATCATCATTGTTCCGATGCTGGAGCTCATTGTTACAGTGACCGGGTCAATTCATCCCTTGAGGACCTTCCGCTTTTCACTCGCTCTCCACTGGACACATGCAAGCCTTCTCCAGGGGCTGTTCTCCTGAAAGCACGTTCAAAGTCTGTAAGATGAGGTCTCGCCACGCTTCCCTCCAAGGAGGGCTCTGGCTGTACTTCTTCCAACACAGATTGGTTTGTCCTTCTAGGAGTCCATGGTGCTGTCGACAGTTTTCAGCAACACAATTCAAGTGAATTGATTCTTCTGCGGGCTTTCTTTATCATGATGTTATCTGTTGGTCCAATGATGAGGATGTTGCTTTTCTTTACATTGAGTGGTAAGTGGTAACCCATACTGACTGCTGCCACCCTTAATTTCCATCAGCAAGGGCTTCAACTCCTTTTCACTTTCAGCAAGCAAATTTGTGTCACCTGCATATCACAGGTTGTTAACAAGCCTTCCTCCAATCCTGATTCTACATTCGTCATACCATCCAGTTTATCTGAGGATTTTCTCAGTGTACAGATTAGATATAGTGAGAGGATACAACCCTACTGCATACCTTTTCTGATTTTAAATCATGCAGTTTTCCCTCATGCTGTTCACACAATTGGCTCTATATGTATGTCCTCATAAGCACAATGAAGTGTTCTCTAATTCCCACTCGTTTCAAGGCTATTCATAAGTTATGATCCACACAGTTGAATGTCTTGGCATAGTAAATAAAACCCAAGCAAGCATCTTTCTGGTATTCTCTGCTTTCAGCCGAGATTCATGTGCCATCAGCAATGATATTTCTTGTTCCATATTCTCTTCTGAATTTGGCCTGAACTTCTGGCAGCTCTCTGTCAATGTACTGCTGCAATTCTTGTTGGATGATATTTAGCAAACTTTTACTTGTGTGTGATATTAATGATATTATTTTATAATTTGATCATTCTGCTGGGTCACCTTTCTTTGGAATGAATACAAATAACAGACCTCTTTCAGTTGGTTGACCAAGTAGTGGCCTTCCAAATTTCCTGGCATAGATGAGTAAGTGCTTCCAGTGCTTCATCAGCTAGTTGAAACATTTCAATGGGCTTCCATCAATTACTGGAGACTAGTTTTTGGTAAATACATTTGTGAACTTCTTTCTTCAGCATTATTGGTTCTTGCTCATATGCTTCCTTCAGAAACAATGGTCTATCAACTACTTCTTTTTGATGCTGTGTATTCTTTCCATATTCTTTGGATGTGTCCTACATGGGGTTCCAAGTAATATTTTAAACTATATTTTTTCCATTGCACATTTGGTATTCCCTTTGCATGCAGCAGGCACTCGAACTGTTCATTAATTCTTTACCTGGCGAGGTGGCCCATTGGTAGTCGTATGAGAATTGGGTAGCTGCTGGTTTCCATTGACTTTCATCACAGGACATGGTAGGACTCATATACCTTCAGAGATCTCCTGTATTCTGGACAAGCCCCTCTTAACTCCATTATACAATATCTATCTGATTTCCCCTTGGTAATCAGGATCAATCCCACCACCTCATACAGTAACGTCCCCCTTTACCTTCCAGTTTAGTGGAGTGAGTATTGTAGTTTCAGGAAGGAGTATTCCTTCCTTTGGAACTAAGATCTCCAGACTTGCAGGTCATAAAGGCTCTGGAATAGGAAGTGGCACCCCCTACAAGGAGGTCATTAGGAATAATAGTAAGGGGTGCCACTTCCATTTTCATTCATTAAAGAGTTGCTGGAATGGTTTTGATTCAAACATCTTGGCTATGGGAGAAACACACCTATAGTGAATGCTAGTTTAGAGCCTCCTAGAAAACATTGTTCCGACTGTGCAAGGTAGTGCCAGCTTCTTTAGGATGATGGAGAATATAGTAAGAGTAGTGAAATCCCTCAGTGTGGAATTCAGCACTCCATTTGCTGTGAAATGAGTCCCTTATGTGAGGTGATACTGTGTTGAATACCGTGTTACTCGACAGAGCATTCCGTATGCAAATAGCAATTTTCACACAAGTATGTGTATAGGGAAGGCATATTTGTTTACAGAATAAGTATCTGTTCTAGTAAGAATAAAAGATTGCATTTCCATGGTGGATGCCACCCTATGAAATCTGTTGCAGAAGACTTCTTTAAAGTGTTGAAATGCAAGAATGTTACTTTGAGGACTTAGGTGTGTCTAACCCAAGCCATAGTATTTTCCATCACCTCATATGCAGGTGAAAATTGGACATGGAATAAGGAAGAAAGAACAGGAATTGATGCAATTGAATTGTGGTGCCAGAGGAGAATATTGAAAGTACCGTGGACTGCCAAAAGAACAAACAAATCTGTCTGTGAGAAGTACAGCCAGAATGCTCCTTAGAAGCAAGGGTGGAGAGACTTTGTCTCACATATTTTGGACTGACGAGTTTCACAACAGACAAGTCCAAGGCAGAGAACATCATGCAGGTTAGGTACAAGGGCAGTGGAAAAGAAGAAGATCCTCCCTGATGGACGCAAAGATGACGATCGTGGTGGGGATGACGCAGGGCTTGGCAGTGTGTTGTTCTGTCGTACATAGGGTCTCTATCAGTCAGCGCCAACTCAATGGCTCCTAACAATGACAACAGTACACCCAAGTGAGGGATAGGCTACCTATGAAGTCAATCTGTCACCATGCTCCTGACTGATCTTTTTGAGATTGGCCTCAGTGCTGGCTGATGCTGCTGGTAGACTGTGCATTCAGCAGTGACATAGCCACTTTGGCCTTGATCAGTGGAAGTCCATGTTGCTAAGCCCAGGCTTAGCAAGCCCTTCCAGCCATCGTGTCCATTTTGTTCATGAGCCAATTTGGCAATGATATGAGTGGCAGCCTGAAGAAAAAGAACGGGCTTCCAGAGAATATGTCATTATATCCACTTGATTGTTAAAAATCTTCTTATGCCAAAGCATTTTGGCCCATTCAGAGTGGTCTATCCATATACCTCTTTCGCATACTTCCTCATTGCCAGTTGCCCTATTATGTTCCTTGAAAATCTCTGATCATCCAGTTAAACAATTGGCCACAGTCCATGAATCAGTGTACAATCACACATCTGGCAATTTCTCCTACCGAGCAAAGTGAATGATCAGGTGTACACTTGAAGTTCTACCTTTGGGAGAATTACCTTTCACCACTGCCCTTCAGAGAGGTTCCAGAAAGGGGCTGTAGAGTTCCTGTTTCTCAGTTACAAGTAGTGCCTGCTGATTGTGCTGAACCATCTGTAAAACAGGTCAATTTTTCTCACCTCTATCAACTGATCATAAAGAACTTCCCATGAGGCCATAGAAGGAGAAGGGAAGAGGGAAGGTAATGCAATCGGAATGGATAACATGGGTATTTGGTTTGCTACTTCATATAACTTATTTGTGCCTTTGGGTCCTACTTGAAGCTGTTCTTTAATAATGGAGTGCCACCACGCATGCCCAATTTTATAACTCTATGGATCAGACAGCGCTCAATTTGTAATGGGCAGCACAGCACAGTGACTTGGTAGCCTGCCCATGGCTACTAAGTTTTATTAAGGCCCAGTCACATGCCCAATATTGGAGAATAGTTATTTCCAGATGATGGTAGGGCTTTATTCCAAAATCCTAAGGGTCTGTAATATGGTTCACAAATAGAGGCTTGCCAAAGGCTCCAAACTGCATCTCTGTCTCCTACAGCATAATTGGATCAGATGGAGCAGGTGGTCCATGTAGCAGAACAGCTTTCACAGCAGCCTGAACCTGATGCAGAACCATGTCGTATTCTGGGCACCACTCACAAGTATCAACTCTTTGATCCACTTAACATATAGCTGAATTAGTCCACGAAAGAAAGATGAGTGTAGAGTGGTATTCTCTTACATACTTATCTAATGTGTATGCTTAGTAAATAGCCAGATAAGCTGTACTATAGTGAACACAGCAGCAGGATTAGAGACGGCTTATTAACAATCTGCAGTATGGAGATGACACATCTTTGCATGCTGAACGTGAGGAGGACTTAAAGCACTTATGAATGAAGATCAAAGATTGCAGCTTTCAATGTGGATTACAACTTAATGTAAAGAAAAATTCTCAACTGGACCAGTAGAAGAAAACGTCATGTTGTTACCAATATCATCTTGCGTGGTTCCACAATCAATGTTAATGGAAGCAGTAGTCAAGAGATCAAAGGAAGCATTGCATTGGGCAAATCTGTTTCACAAGACTTCTTTAAAGTCTTGAAATGCAAGGATGTTACTTTGAGGACTTATGTATGTCTAACCCAAGCCATAGTATTTTCCATCACCTCATATGCAGGTAAAAATTGGACATGGAATAAGGAAGAAAGAACAGAAAGTGATTCATTTGAATTGTGGTGCCAGAGGAGAATATTGAAAGTACTATGGACTGCCAAAAGAACAAACAAATCTGTCTTTGAGCAGTACAGCCAGAATGCTCCTTAGAAGCAAGGGTGGAGAGACTTTGCCTCACATATTTTGGACTGACGAGTTTCACAACAGACAAGTCCAAGGCAGAGAACATCATGCTGGTTAGGTACAAGGGCAGTGGAAAAGAAGAAGATCCTCCCTGATGGATGCAAACATGACGATCGTGGTGGGGATGACGCAGGACCAGGCAGTGTTTTGTTCTGTTGTACATAGGGTCTCTATCAGTCAGCGCCAACTCAATGGCTCCTAACAATGACAACAGTACACCCAAGTGAGGGATATGCTACCTTCACATGTAACAAGGCCCATCAGATGTTTTATCTCCTTTTTGCTTATGGAAGAGTCCAATATAATAGCTTGTTCTTCACTTTATAAGGACTGGCTCAACATGCCCCACATCACTGGAAATCCTGGAGATTTCAGAAAGGTGGGGGGGCACCTGAAGTTTTATTGGGTTAATTTCCCACTCTTTGATATACAAATACCTTAGCAATAAATCTATCATTAATACTTTTTTTCCTTATTAGGGCCAAGTCAGCATAATGTCATCGATGTAATGTGTGATATTTTGTAGAATGGAAACGTGGCCAAGGTACTTGTGGTCTAAATTGTGACGGAGAGCTATACATAGTGCTGGAGAGTTGGTGCAACTCTGAGCAAGTGAACTTGTATTGTTGGTCTTTCCAGTTGAAGGCAAACTACTGGTAACCCTTCGAAAGTAGCATTGGTTAGATCATTAGCTTCATACTTGATACCAGGAGATATTTTAATTTGCTAGAACCATGTAACCATAGCTCAACAACAATGACACTTTAGTTCACTACTTGGCTAAGTTTGCAATAACTCATTGTCATTTTTCAAGGTCCAGCCAGTTTGTCACAGGTCAAATAAGTGAGTTAAATAGTAATGTGGAGTGAGAATAATTGCCCCATTCATTTTAAAAAAAATATTTTTATTAGGGGCTCATACAACTCATCACAATCCATACATGCATCAATTGTGTAAAGCACATTTGTACATTCATTGCCCTCATCATTCTCAAAACATTTCCTCTCTACTTAAGCCCCCGGCATTAGGTCCTCATTTTCCCCCTCCCTCCCCGCTCCCCCCACCCTCATAAGCCCTTGATAATTTATAAATTATTATTTTTTCATATCTTTCCCTGTCCGATGTCTCCCTTCACCCACTTTTCTGTTGTCCGTCCCCCAGGGAGGGGGTCACATATAGTTCTTATAATAGGTTCCCTCTTTCCAACTCACTCTCCCTCTACCCTCCCAGTATCGCCACTCACACCACTGATTCTGAAGGGATCATCCGCCCTGGATTCCCTGTGTTTCCAGTTCCTATCTGTACCAGTGTGCATCCTCTGGTCCAGCCAGACTTCCAACATTACCCCATTCATTATATATACCCTTCGTGGTGGTACTATTTTCTGAGCTCTCTCCAAGGCTGTGGTATTACATTTGCTTTACTATCTTCTTAAGTAGAGGTAGTTCTAATGGCTTCCACTTGGCTTTCTTACCATAATAATCTTTCCCCACTCATCAGGAATCCAAGTAAGTGTTCTGAAACTAGGGAAATCACTATAGGGTGGGTTCAGGGGGCCATTGGACCCAATATAAAATGAACTTGATTAATAACCTGACCTCATGTATCCCCCAGGGAACTTGTTGGCACAGTGGTTATGCACTGGGCTAGTAACCTCAAAGTCAGTAGTTCAAAGTAACCAGGCACTCCTTGGGAGAAAGAGGTGGCTTTTTACTCCCATAAAGTGTTAAAGTCTTGAAAAACACAGTAGCAGTTCTACCGTGCTCTATAGAGTCACTACGAGTCAGAATTGATTGACTCAAGAGCAGTGAGTCTTTTTTTTTTTATATGCTCCCCCAGACTGACTGGTGGCCCATATTGACATCTTGGGCCTCCTGGAGTTAGTGTTAATTCAGAGCCTGTGTCCAGTAATTCCTGAAAGCCTCAACATTCCATTTTCCACATTTCTAAATTTTCCTCAATGAACAGTCACTCTCATAAAAGGCCACAAATCCTTTGAGGGATTCCGGGAGAATGATTAACGATATCAAATTTTGCGAGTGTAATTTTGAAGGAAGTCCTTTCTCAAAGGGAATCCGCCTACCGTTCATTCAAAGGATTGTGAGTTTATCAACCGGTTCAAGTGTGGGAATTGATTCAGGTGCCACGGATCTTTATTCTGGTAATTCAAGAGTTAAATTGCTGTACCCTTGATCTCGAATTCTTCTGCTTGTACAGATTGAGAAGATATTTAGTATATTCCCCATCCATTTCACCCTTAGGGACACCCTGCCTAAATAGCCAGTACAATAAATTTACATGTGTCAGACTATTCTTGGCCCTTATCCTAGGGGGCTGGGAAGGGGTGAGCCAATGAGCCTCATTTTAGTTTCGTTATCTTCATTCAATGAGGAAAGTTCTCACTGTCAAAACTCACCTAAATAAAATAGTAATCACAGCAGTCTTCAAGGATTCTCAAGTTCCAATCACAAATTTGCCCTCATTGTGGTCAAAGGTGCGCCCACTAGGCACTCTAAGTGTGGGTCTAACTGAAAAATTCATTCTGTCATGCCAATTTCCCTAAGCCTTTGAATACCTTCTTCAGTAAACCAAAGAAAAGCTGGAACTTCAACTTGACTTGGGCCACCACACAAACCATGCTTCAGGGAACAAAGCAAATAAATCCTTGAAGGAGGAAAAAGAGAGGGAGAGAAGTTTATTCCAAGTAAACAGTTCATGCGGTTGTTAAGGCTGAGAATTCCAAAGTCCTCCGTTGTCTGTCTGGCTGGAAGTTTCTCCAGATGGAGGTCGCTGCAGGAGCTGAGAAACCCCAAAGCAGTAGCTCAGATGGCAAACTGCTTGTTTCAGAGGCCTGTGAACCCAACATTGGTAGGCTCTTGGCTCAAGTCCAAAGAACTGGAGGTCAGATAATGACTACTTGAATGCAGGATTAAGATAAAGCAAACAGCAATGGACTTTGGTAAAAATATCCATATACATTTGATATGGTCCACACTCTTGAAGGCACCCCCTTTCAACTGCTGCCTATAGCAGATCTTAACGTGGAGATGATTACATCATATCAGATGTTAGCACAGGGGATTACTATATCATAACTGCCAAGCCACTGAGAATCATGTCCCAGCCAAGGTGACACACAGCTTTAACAATTACTGCTGTGATCCTTGGAGTTTTCACAAGATGGTTTTTGGGTTTTATTTTTGTTTTTGTTTTTTTACACTTTCTTTCTTCCTAGTCTAGAAGTTCTGCTGAAATCTGTCCACCTGCGGGGTCATGCTGTGGAGTAGTTCCTAGCACTGTAGGAAGATGTATGAGAAATTGATAGGCAGGTGGAGGTTTCTGAGGTTCATTTCCTATGGAGTTGGAAGTTATTTGGCAGAATGAATTGTAGTTTTTTTTCTCTTTTATCATCCAAGTAGAGGAGATAAGCCAACTTATTTTAGGATCTCTGAACATGGTCAGTGAGTGTGTTGAAAGGCACCTGGAGACAGCATCACCATCCACCTTTTACTGGATACTTTCCCTGTGTGTGCGTGCGCGCGCGCACACCCCCCCTCCCCCCTTTTGCAGGGTGAGAAAAGACTCATTGTCTGAGGTTAAGGCTATGGTCACACCCTGCAAACAGACCACAGCTCTCTCATCCTTCCTGGGAACTCTCAGAGGCTCATGCAAATCATTGTTGGTCATTACCCAAACGAGAAAGAGCATCATTTCCCCGGATTATGATTTGAAATTTTAGACAAGCGCATACTCTCTCTTTTCTCACATACGGACATACACTCCCCCAAAGAAAACCTCATGTCGAGTACTGGGTCATACATTCGATGAGGCGCATTTCAATATAAAGCACCTTGCTTTAGTCCTTCGTGAATGCTCTCCGCCTACCTCAGGGGGCTTGTAATGTGCACTGACATCTTACTTTCTTCCAAGATGCGTTCCCTCATATTGTTTAGTGTGTGGGGCCTAGCGAGGCAAACAAATCCTAGGCCAGCTAATGCAGGCAACGCTCACATCAATGGGAATACAATCAAGCATCTATGCTGGGGCTCCAGGGAGGTCACATGTCATCTTTATAAAAACTGGATAAGTAAACATTGGTGAAAGAAATGTCTGATGAGGAAGGGGCTACGTAAACAGTGCACATGCATAATCGCTGCAAGCCAGGAACATTGGAAACCAAGTGAGTCAAAAGCCAAAAAGATGGAAATAAGTATTGTATAACACATCAGTCCTCATTATTTTGATTTTTAACCGTTTATTTTAGTCCATTCTACTTTCAGTCCATCTAACCCTTCCTTCTGTAGGCACTGTGTTTTTCTTACAGGAAGGAACCAAGAAAAGGTTGAGCAAATTACGGACAATATTGGGGACCTTTGCATTTTCTTCGATTACAAAGCTGCCAGGATATGTGAGCACTCCGGTCGGTAAGTGCTTCAGCTTTACCTTGCAAAAAAATCAGAAACCACAGCTCATAAAATTGAACTCAGACGAAGAACACTCCCTCTTTGGAGCGCTACTAAACAATCTGCAAATTATTTAAATTAAACCAACCCGACTCTCCACATCTGCACACAAAATGCTTAAATTCCAAGCGCAACTTTGCTGGCATAAGAAAATAATAAGGGGAGTTCAATTTGTGTCAGCATGGCTCAGGAAAATAAGATATCATGTCTTGCTGTCTGCTTGATGTCAACTTTTCAGATGCGAGCCCTAATGCTTCATCCTAGACTGTCCGCACCAGAGCCTGCCAAAGAGGGAAGTTCAGCCAAAGTTCACCAAGCTACTACCAAATCAGCCCCCCTCCTTTTTCAATCATTAGGGAACTTCTGTTTTATATTGTGCACACGTGACTGTATCTACCTTTTAAAACATATATAACTCTATTAGCTTCTCCCAGTCTTGGGGACCACTGTAAATTCCTTTCTGTGATCAGTTTCTTCTATGCCTTAGTGAGTCAGCCTTTTAACTTTTAACACAGACATGAGGTTCTATCTGAACTACTTGGCCAGGAGGTCCAGAAAAAGCCCACATGTTCAAGATGATCTGAAAATCATCAGTGACGTCACGAGAGGCATGTGGGGGGTATTGACTGAACCTGAGGACACTGTCAGTGGGGTGACACCAGAATGACTATCTACAACATTTTGTGCAGTGTTTCTGTGGAAATTTGTAATAGGAACCTCTCTGGGTTTAGCTATAACAAAAAACCTTTTTTTTTTTTTTTTGCAAGTCCTGCTCATAAGTAGCAATATACCTGCAAGGCAAAAACTATATGCTATTTAATTTTTGAACTCTCTAACTCTGCTGTTTTCATTGTTAGTAATTTGTAATCGCCGCTTTTTCAATTTCCTGGTATTTTAGCAACAATACTATTATAAATTATATTTGTGAACCTATATCATTAACTTATTTTTGAGAATGAACTACTGCTTAAAGGAAAAGGAGAAAAACTTCTTTAAAGGTTTCTACTGGATTCTGAATAATGCTATAAATAATAATGTAGGTAATGGCTATAGATAAAAGCTAATAATGTAGAAAAATGTAATGCTGATTGTGTTCTTAGATTCTACAAAACAATTTTGTTCTTAGGATGCATATAGGCTAAGAAATGTTGCATTTAAGAAATTTACGGATTTTTCAAAACTTAGTCCATGATTACAATTTGTAATATACTTTACTAAGGATTCAATATTGTGTGACGTGGGAGGAGGTCCGTGGGGCAGGGGCTGGAGAGGTGATATTGTGCAGTGGGTGGTACCAACCCTTATGATGCCGATGCAGATAATTCCTTTTTTTAATTTGAGAAAGATGAAGTGAGCATTCACCAGTTACTGGGCAAGATGGCTTCAGAAATGATTTATCAGTCCTCTTGCTCTTCTGCCTGCCTAAATCAGAGGCTCACTAGGAACTTGCCAGGGAGTCTGCCTGAAGACTAGCATCTAGACCTCGGACAATTCTCCAGCGCACACCTAATTGCCCCTTCAGCTTGGATCTTGAGACAAGCAACCAGGCTGTTGCACGGATCATTTTTTCCTCATTTTTGTTGTTTAGTTTTGATTCACTTTAAATGACTACAGCTCTTGTTCCTCCCAGGGAAATTGGTGCACCCACTCTTTTAATCATTCCAAACCAGCATTTTAGTGCTGCCGGATGATGTATCAATCTGGGGGGTAGGGGAGTGCCAAGAAGTTAGAATTTCACTCATCAGCAGAAATGCAGGTTTAGTAGGTGTGTGAAGACAAAAATAAAGGCAGGGAAGCCTTTGATCTACAGCACATTCTTTACAAATACCTTTCTTAGAGTGTAACATGTCACATTTAATCTGTTTCACCTTTAGCATCTCTCTTACTAGCATCTCTCAGTGTTTTTGAAAGACTCAAATAGCAGTGTTCAAAGCAGCTTCGTGTAAGGGAGATCTTCATTTGTTTCCATTTGGTGGTGGCTGGGATGGAGTAGGAGTGGGAAATCCCAGCACGCCAGGAAGAAGACCCTAACTGACCCTGTGACCTTCCAACTCACCAGTCCACTGTCTTTTACTATGAAGACTTTTACTGTGAAGGTGGCACTAATGGCTTAGCACTCAGTCATTAACCAAAGGCGGGCAATTGGAACCAACCTAGGGACATCTCATGGAGCCCTGGTGGCAGAGTGGGGTATGCTTTGGGCTGCGAACCCCAAGGTCAGCAGTTTGAAACCACCAGCGGCTGCCCGGGAGAAAGATGAGGCTTTCTACTCCAGTAAAGCTTTGCAGTTTCTGAAGCACACATGGGCAATTCTGCTCTGCCTTCTAGAGTTGCTGTGAGTCAGAATTGACTCACTGGTGGTGACTTTGGTTTGGGAGAGACACCTCAGAATAAAGGCCTGGTGATCTACTTCTGAAAAGTCTAAAATCTTGGAAACCTGTGAATTGCAAGTCTACCAGGCATGTCTAGTATCACCAAGATCTGGAGTCAACTTTATGGCAACTGGTTAAGGTTGCCTTACTGCCCTCTCTCAACAAAAATGGAAATACAATTCACAATTCAGAGGGTGACAGTTGATGATAATTAATATAGAGAAGTTTCCCTTATATTTGATGTTGATTTGAATAACTTTCAAACTCACACTAAAAATTTAGTATCTCGAGTGTGATTTCATTAAGCAGTTGGATGGAGCTATTCAATATAAACTCGGTCTGAATACTAACACTCTAAAAAATAAATGCTACAATATTATCTTATTAAAAACAGTAACCTTGTCACATTATGATCATCATTATCTCTATTTTTTCCTCCTTTCATATGATAAAAACATTCAGCATAAATACTATGTTTAAAGCAACTTGTCTGCTGACTCATATTTCACTTAATCTGGTATCAATTACTGGCCTCGATTTAGAAAATTCAATGTCTGTGTAGATGAAATGCTTTAATACCTCAGATAGTAGCTAGTTTCTGGATCCAGCCTGAAATGGCATGGCCAGAGAAGTTTAAAATATTTTCACTAGATTCAAAGAGGAGCAAGATTAAAAATTCCCAAATGTGTATCCTGGAATCCCTCCAAAAACATTCCATCTTTATTCATTATTGGATATTGTCTTGATTAAAATTCCTGTTGGTTTGTTCTATGGTTAAGTAGTAATCTTGTATCTTAGCATTTGGAATGTATTGGTATCATGTGGCATGCACAGAGCCCAAATGAATATAGAGAGATCTCTTTCACAAGTCAGCAAGGAGAACTTGAAGCGTTCAGATTTCAGTAGAGTTGTTGAGGAGGGGGAAGCACATTCTTTCCCAAAAGTGAGTCAGAAAGAGCCGTTCAAAGCAAAATGATTTTCCAACAACACCCGGGTCCTGACTCAAGACAGATTTCTCTGGAGGAAATAGATCTTTTTTTCTTTCTCTATCTCTTTGTGTTCTATTTCTAGCATTGTGTGCCCTTTATTACAAGTTTCACCCAGGAACATGTGAAAAATGCGCTCAGCAATGCAAAGCAGATGACTCGGTTGCCGCCTTCTGAGTCACCATTCAGCTCGCTGCATTCCGGCAAATGCCTTTTAAAACTAGAGAGTGATTCAGTTAGGAGTCGCTGAGAAGGGAAATAAAAATGAAAAATGACCGTGCTTATGTGGACACAGATACTTCTGTGGTTTATTCGCCTTTTGGCAATCTGCTTGGCGCCAGGTGTCCCCCAGGTCCCCAGGCCGGGGCTTAAAACCTCATGAAGATCAAGGTGATTGTAGTAGGCCACGTGATTTGGGCAAACTGGACGGGGCCTTCCTTTTATTTTGTTTTCAAACATAATGGCTACTTGGAAACAACATTGTGGCAGAGACAAAAAGGGGAGGATGTTGGCTGAAGGGCTGGACCCCTTAAGGTGGAGTAAGCTGTCACCAGCTCTTAGGTCCAAGATCTGTATTTGTCAGGCAGACGTCAGGAGGGCTGAGTAAGAGTCAAGCATTTAGGGGTACACAGAACTTTTGGGTGAGCTTCTGGGGACAAGAAGTTACTTCCAGGCCTTCCCTGGCACAGTTAGTGTAGGTGTTGGATAGGACTTGGGTAAGGAAATGAGCACAGTGTGATGGGCTCTCTGAAAGTGAGTTACCACCTAGCTGCTTTCGTGACTGTGAGGGAGCACAGTAGAATCCCAATAGTATTCCACGTGTTAAGGAGTCCGACCGTTGCCTGGCTAAAAATGAATAGAACGGACAGTGTTTGATGAGACCAAATATCAGGGTGAGCCTTCAGTTTGACCCACTAACTGGTTCAGCACATATCTTACCCTTCGAGTGAAAAACACTGCCTAAAGCCAAGCAGCTGTATATTTTGTTGAATGTAAGTTCTAAGAAAGTCAAGACTTTGCTCTGTTCGTGTCTCTGTGGCCAGGGCCTGGAACTGCGTGTGCATATTTGTGAATAGATGGATGGCAGAGTCCGAAGATTCTAAACAAAACATCAACCAGTCAAGGGGGTCTAATGAATGTAGACTTTTATTCATTATTCTAACAAACTAAATTTTAGGACGTCTGGAGAAAGAAAAAGAGGTCCCTTGGGGGGTCTAATCATCTGTTCTTGACATATAATGGAAAGATTGCTGTTTCAAACCCTCCCAGCGGCATCTCAGGAGAAAGACCTAACGGTGTGCTTCGGCAGAGATTACAGCCCAGGACATCCTTTGGAGTTCTATTCTGTACCACACAAGCTCACCGTGCATCGCAATTAACTCCAGGTTTACAAATTGGGCTTCTATGTATGTATGTCTGTTTGTATGTATGTATGCATGTTCTGAGGCAGCAAAAGAAGGGAATTAACCCTTGCTGATCATTTATAGGGGAGAAGGTTTCATGTGTTCTCCAGGAGTAAACACTGTCTCATTTTCCAGATTAGGAACTAGGGTGTAGAGTGGTGAACGCATCTGCCTAAAGTCACAGCTAATGAGTGATTCAGACTCAGGACTCTCATGTTGGGGTGGTTGAACTCTAATTACTGGAACTCTTCATTATTACAGACATACTTCATTAACAGTGGTTTTTACTGTTTGGTGCCACTCTGTGTGGTAATTTAGGATATTACCTCCACCTCTCCACAAAAACCTCCTGTCCCAGATCACACAAAATTCTTAGTAATGCTTGTTGTCCATTTTTGTTCTAAAATAATATATGATAAATATAGTTGTAAATCACTTCAATATAATATTTTAGATTATAAAAATACTAATAACATTATTCTGTCAAATCTTGCTACAAAGAATTAAACATTATTTGTTATAGCATAATTAGTAATTGACTGGAAGTCATTTTCAAAGTTTTCTCCTTCTTTTCCTTTAACTACTACTTCTTTCTCCAAAGGGTTATTAATATAAGTTCATGAACAATACTTACCATAATATTGACTCCAGAAAATTTGAAAAATCAGCACCAATAATAATGCCAGCAGCAATGACACAGCAGTGCATGCTTGTAGCACATGTAGCAAAATCACGTGATTTGAAGCCTCATTGTAATCGGGACACAATGGCAGCACTAACTGAAGTGCAGTATTGTTGCTGTTCTTAGGGGCCCTCGCATAGATTCTGTCTTATAGCATCCCTATGGACAACTGAGCAGAATGTTGTTCGGTCCTGCATCATCTTCACAATTATTCCCATGTTTGAACCCATTGGTGCAGTCATCATGGTAACCCATCTCATCGAGAGCCATCCTTGGATCTTTTAACTGGCCCTCTACTTCCACAGAGTAAACATGCTGTCTTTCCTCAGGGCCTGGTCCCTCCTGCAAGAGCGTCCAAAATATGTAAGACAAGCTCACTCCTTTTGCTTTTAAGAAGCGTTCAGGCTGCACTTCTCCCAAGACAGATTTGTTTATTCTGCTGGAAGCCTGTGCTAATTTTGATGTTCTTCCATAACAGCATATTTCAAAATGCATCGACTCTGGTCTTACTTAGGAATTGTCCTACTTTCACCAAGCATACAAAGCGATTGAAAATGCCATGGCATGGGCCAAGTTCACCTTCATCCTCATAGTGACCTCTTGGCTCTTTAACCCTTTAGAGAGACCTTTGCAGCAGATTTTCCCAATGCTCTGTCATTTGATTTCTCGATTTCGGTTTCCATAGGTGTTGATTGTGGATACAAGTGAAAAAAAATCATTGACAACTTCGAGGTTTCTCAGTTTCTTTTGACATTGTTTCATGCTCCACTTGTGAAGATTTTCTCTTTACATTGAGCTGTGATCCATACTGAAAACTATAGTCTTTGATATTCATCACTAAGTACTTGAAGTCCTCTTTCCATTCAGCAAGCCAGGCTCTGTCATCTGCACATTGCAAGTTGCTAATGAGCTTTTCTCCAATCCTGATGCCACCCTTGTTCATATAGTCCACCTTCTCAGATTATTTGCTCATCATAAGGATTAAATCAATATAGGGAAGGCATACACAACTTACATGGTTCAAAAGGTAAATTATCATAGAGTTTTAAACTTGTGGATATATTGATGCATGTATGCTGGGCCTATGAAAAATGTTTTGTAGTTAGTTGTAACTAACTACCAGGATAATTGCATAAAAAAATACCGAGTTTCTGTGGAAACACCAAATAACAGTATTATGGACAGTATTTTGATGTCATTTCCTCTGACAATGTCACTTGGTATGGTGTGCACCCTCCATGACTCCCCCAGCGATGCCACTGTGCATCGGTATTTTGGAATTTTTCAAATTCTTTGCGTGAGAACCACTTATAATTTTGAGACTTAAACCAGATCCAGCAGGTCAAAGTGCTTTTCAGACTGCTGAACACGAAACTTTTGGGGGGAAAAGTTTGTTCTCAATCCAAATCCAATATGAATGTATTAGCTTTCTCTAGCTAAGGGCTTACAGAAACAAAAGATCAATCAATATGCTTCCAGCCGCAGGGGCCAGCGTTGGAGAGTAACAAGGATATTTGATTGGGTCTTAGAGGGCTCAGACTTCAGTTCCAACTCTGCTCACCAGCAGCTGTGTGAGCTGGGGAAAGTTGCTTCACCTCTCGGGTCATCAGTTTATTGAAGGTCAAAGACAGGATTTGCTTTACTTCTAACCCAGATAGCTATTATTGAAGTTAGAAATATATTACCAGAAAAGTAAGGGAATTAAAATACTTTGCAAAATTTATAGCACCCAACTGAGAAAACCTTCAGTTTGGGAGGAAATTGTTTGACATTCTGTCATAATGTTCTCATCTTACTTATTAGTTTACTTTATACCTTAGGCGATAATATATTTAAACATTTCACCTAGAGGATGTCACACAGATATTTGACTAAGGCAGAGTGATTGTTTCTTTTATTCTTTATTTATAAATGTTTCCCTTTGAATGTTATCTCAATCCACATTACTGTTGTTCGCTCAGGTACCAACACACAAGGACCCAAGTTCACCTCAGAGGGCACCGAGAGGTGAGTTCCTGTTTCCCTGTGTGCATACACTTTTACAGTTGGCCCCAGATAGGACACATAATTATGGTGCTTTCTGGACGTAGGCTAGGCAAGTCTGAGGAGGCCTGGCGTGCATTCCTTATGCCCACACTTAATTATGGTGTTGGTGATGATCACCTACTTTATAAGGTCTTGGCTGCCGAGATGCTGGTTTTTCTGTAATGTGCACCTATCCTATGAACTTAATTACCACCTTTTTGATGCCTGACAAATATGCTTCTCTTGTAAACTTTGTGTGCAAATCAGTCTGATGAGCATGTGCTTCTTCCCCAGCACACTGCAGCTCTGCAGGGAAATCGTCCCTCAAAAAGCCCTCAGCTTTTGGGGTTCGTGGCTTTGGGGTTCTTATCTTTGTTGGAAAACGATTGTTTCAAATTCTCTGTTTCCCCACCTACTTCCTTCTTCCTTCCTGCTTCATCCTAAAATTTATAAACTCTATAAGAGAGAACAGGTGTGTGAAAAATAGTGGACAACTCCCATGTGCCGAGGGCTGACGAGTTAAGGCCAAAGGCCTGGTGCACTAAGCCCCTGACAAGTGTGTGAATCTCATTATGGTTACTAGGTCTGTGAGGCTGAAAAAACAGCAATGGAATTGCAGCATGCACAGTCAGCATTTGGTGAGAAAGCAGGTCTTAATGATTTCATTCCTGAATCAGAACAGAGGTGTGACCAGTAGGTTAGTATGATTTTTAATTAAGAAAATATTTTTTAGAGTCTTTCAATATAAATCTTATCGTGTACCTCACCTATGTAGAGATACACAGAGCTTGAAGAAGAATTTGAGATAATCTGATCTGTTTTCTTTATTTTGTAGATGAATAGCATGAGAAAAAAGAGTTTCTCAAGTTCTCATAATTAGATATCGGATTTCCTGACTCACTATTCAGTGCTCCACAGTTGATTTCCTGGTACCTACATTCCCTCATCCAATGAGGAGAGTTTTAGTACTTCTTCTGAGCTTGGATGTAAGCCATGTGATTTGAAGTTTACAGAGAAGTCTTTAAGACACAATTTTGACCTTGGAGTAATTCATTAGCAAATTGGAGGTCCAAGAGGGTGGTAGCTAGAATAACTTTGAGGAGTACATCACTCCAGAGGATGCGCAGCCATGGTGTGTGAGAGTCAGAAAAGGCTGATGGAGACGCGAAGAAAGAGACAGAACTGAAAACCCATATTTTTAAATATTGAAGGTGAGGCTTTCCAGAAAAGGAGGTGAGTTATGACAGGTTCAGAGCCTTAAGGAATCACGTGAGACGGAGGACTCACATCAAAGAGCCTGTGGGGAATCTGTGAGGATGATATGGGGCAAGAGGGCAGGAGTATGGATGGTGTTAGTGTCAGGCTAAAGTGTTCACATCTTTATGTAGGGGGACCTACTGGAGGTTTTGCACAGCACCCCAAAACATACAAGTATTCTTCTTGAGTCAGGTAGAGTTAGATGAACAAGGACCCTGTGTGTTATAGAGTAGACTGCCCCATGGAGTTTTCTTAGCCCCAATCTTGACTGAAGCAAATGGCTAGTCCACGTTCATTGTGCCATTTGGGGGATAGGGGTTCAAAGCCTTTCAGTGAGCCACCTAGTCCGTTTGCATCATGACTTCACTGCCATTAAGTCAATGCTGACTCATAGTGACCCCCGTGGAATTCTGAGACTGTAACTGTTTACAGGGGCAGAAAGCCCAGTCGTTCTCCCATGTGGCTAAGGGTGGTTTCCAACTGACCATGAGGATCAAAGCCCAATGTGTATCTACGACACACCCACCCGCCCCCTGGAGGGACCGTTCTAGATAGCGCACTGATGAGAAAACACAAAGAAAGCTGTGCCGTAAGGATTGGAGGAAGGTAAGATCAGAAACAGGGGCACCAGTTAGGATATTTTGGAAAAGGTCCAAGCATGAGGTGAGACGCAGGGGTGTGGGGTTTACAAATTAACCCAGGGAACCTCTTAACCCTGCAGATCTGCTGGGATGGGAGTAAAGACTGCAATATCAGCTCCTGGTGTGATTAATGCCTTGATCTCCCAAGATCTGCCAGAACTTATTTGTGGTTCTCCTTTTCAGTGTCAGAGTTTAAGCAACTCTGGATTTTAATTTTTTTTGGAGGGCTGTGGGAATTTTGGAAACGATTTCCTCTTGCAGAATATCTTAACTAGAACCTGGAAAACATACCTAGGCTGAAGTAAAGAGGATGGTTTGGGGAGGAGAAGCTAGGGGGAAGAGATCAGTAGGGAACAAAAACAGAAGTTTCCTGAACTAGTGGAGGGCAAACAGGGAAGGATTCTATTTGGCAATTAATTCAGCAGTAAAAGGGAAAAGACGTGGCCTTTGAGAAAATGGTATCCATAGTTTTGTTTCTTTTGTTTCCGGTATCTATCACATGAGACGCTGAAACTCACCAACCCTACAGTGTTGGTTTGGTTCACCATATAGCCTAAGGAAAGTCTTCACCATTTATTCTGTTTCGAGATGGGAACCAAACTCTCACTCTCAGGATGCTTACCACATGTCTTTTGAAATTGCGAACTAGGAGACAGCAACTACATGTCACAGAAGGAAAGTGCTTAGGTTGGACGGCAGATCTGCAGTTATTGAGTATCATTTTCCAGTAAGCATTCAGTGACATAGGGCATCTCCTAAATGGTATAAAGGGTAAAGGCAATACAAATTGCACCTTAATATGCAGAACCCCAAACCAAAACCAAATCCATTTGCCTTAGGTTGATTCCGACTTTAGTGACCCCTAAAACACACAATAGCATGGGTTTTCTCAGGCTGTAAATCTTTACAGAAGACGAATACTTCATCGTTTGTT
>NW_022103912.1:3381318-3395701 GCF_000313985.2 Echinops telfairi
CCCCCCCCAGCAGTTCATAGTTTGATACACCTACATTTTGGCTTGTAATCAACTACTTTTATTTATTTTTTAAATTTAATTTTATTTTATTAATCATTTTTTGTCGGCTCTTACAAATCTTATAACAATCCATCATTCAATTGCATTGAGCACACGTGTACATAGGTTGTCACCAACATTTGAAAATGTTTTCTTTCTACTTGAGCCCTTGGTATTAGCTCCTTTCCCCCCCTCCCTCCCCCACCATCCCACCCTCGTGAATCCTTCATCAATTGAATATTATTATTTTTATTTTGTGTTTTACACTGTCTGTTGTCTTCCTTCACCAACTTTTATGTTAATAGTCCCACCGGTGCGGGTTGGGGTGGGGAGCTATATATCCAACCTTGTCGTGGGTTCCCCCTCCCCACCTCCATGCCTCTACCCTCATGATACCACTATTCCCATTATTGTTTTTGAGGGGTTCATCTGTCCTGCATTCCATGTGTTGAGAACTCCTATCTGTACCAGGATACATGCTCTGGTCTAGCTGGATATGTAAGGTAGAACTGGGGTCATAGCAGTGGGGGATGTGGGGAGAAAGCATTAAAGAACTAGAGGAATGTTGTATGTTTCATTGGTGCTATATTGCACCCTGGCTGGCTCATAACTTCCTTGTGACCCCTCCGTGAGGGGCTGTCTAATTGTCTGCAGATGGACTTTGGGTCTCAACTCTGCCCTGCTTTGTTTGCTTCAATATAATTGTTTGGTTTGGATCTTTTGATGCTTGACACCTGATCCTGTCAGCACCTCAAGATCACAGGCTGGTGTGCTTCTTCAAGATCACAGGCTTTCTTGCTTCCCAGCTAGATGGCCACTTGTTTATCTTTAAGCCTTTAAGACCCCAGACACTATATCCTTTAATAGCTGGGCACCATCAGTGTTCTTTACCTCACTTGCTTATGCACCCATTGTGTCTTCAGTGATCATATTGGGAAGGTGAGTATCAAAGAGTGCCAAGTTTTTAGAACAAAATGTTCTTGCATTTAGGGAGGCCTTGAGTAGAGATCCAAAGCCCATCTGCTATCTTAATACTTAACATATGAATATATGTACATTGGCTTTTATCCCTTTCATTATAAATTAATATATTTACATATATGCATGCCTATAGCTATACCTCTACAAATAGCTTTGCCTCCTAGTTCTTTCCTCTATTTCCTTTCACTTCCTCCTGTCCCACTATCATGCTCACCCTCCATTTGAGTTTCAGTAATTCCTCTTGGATACATTGCACTTAATCAAACCCCACCAGGTATTACATGCCCTCCTCTCCCTCATTTTTAGATCTCTTGTTGTTCCCTTATCCTTGATTTTGCTGGATCCCTGCTCCCCCTCCCACCCCTTCCTCTCCCATGTCCCTCCCCCCCAACTGACCTCTGGTCCTGTTGTTTTCTCCTCTAGATTGTTTGTCCTGCTTATCTTATACAGGAGACATAGAGTGAAAAACAAAAATAAATAAACAAACAAAAATGATAGAGAGTTGAAATCTGTCTGCTGAGCCTTATGAGTGTTTTCAATAGGGTCTGATGAGGTGCCAAGCCCTGTCCCCTGAGCCAGAGGTCTATTTTCACAATGACTTGGGGACTTTGTTATTTTGCTGCCCTGTTGCACTCCCTTTGCTTTTCACCCCACTGCTTGTGGGCCAGACCGGGCACACTTTCCACACAGTGTCTCCAGCGCTGTCCCCTGTAGCACTATGGGTCAGTGAAAGAACATAGGCGTCTTCTGGTGGGGCTGGTCCTATGGTCCTCTCTGTGCATTGGCTGCTCCAAGCAGGAATGTTGTCCCTGGGGCTTGGTGGACTATGATGAGGTTCTCTCTCCCTTATTTTCCCTGTCTCTTTCCCTCTTAGTTTGTACCCATGTGGTCTAGGCAGACCCAGCACTCTCCTGAGGCTATATCTTAAGCCCTGTCCTCTGTATTATATTCTCTGGGGAAGGGGTCAGCATAGCTTGACTGGGCCTGGCCCCGTCATCCTCTCTGCTAGGTCACTGCTCCGTGCTAGTATGTTGCCCTCATGGCTTGGTGCTCCAAAATGCGATCTGGTCCCTCTCTCCCTTTGCCATGGAGACATAGACAATCCCTCCTTCCCCTTTCCCCCATGGGTCTATTAGTGCCCTGTCCCCCTATCACCCTTGGTTTTTTGGTTGTTGTTGTTTTGTTTTAGTTTTTGTTTTTTTCTCTCGCTTTCCCCCTCCTTTTTAGTTGGTTGCCATGTGCATCCCGGGTTGGGTCAGACCCCTGCCAAAGTGCCTGGACCCCCACCCTGGATTTATGCATTAAGTTTCTGATCCTTGATGGCCATTGTACTTTTGGAGCTTACCTCAGTGGACTCATATTATATTTGTCCCTTTGTGCGATAATCAAGCACATTAGCCACTGTGCCACCAAGGTTCTAATTCGCAGTGAGAAAGTAGAAAGAGAATAATATATCAAATATTAATCAGAGTAATTTTGAATTGTAAAACAATGATTGCCATTTTTCTTCTACATGTTTACAATTGTATGCAATGAAGGGGTAGAAGTTTTCAATCAGAACAATTAAAAATATTGTGAAAAGAAAAACAGACTCCACTCAAAGGATTTTTTAAGACAATTGTGTCATCAGCATTGCCTATGGTGTAGGCAAGTAATTCAATTTCCCTTGTTTAATTTCTTTATCTGCAATATGGGTATAACATCTGCCTACTCATTGTAAGGCTCTTGTAAAGTGTCAAACAAAACAAAGGATGTAAAAAGTGCTGTGTTATAAGGAAGTTGCTTCAGGAACATATAGTTTGTTGCTATTTGGTGCCATCGAATTGGTGCCAACCCATAGTGACCCTATGCACAACAGAGCAAGACTCGACAAAGGTCCTGTGGCAGCCTCACACTTGTTCCTGTGCCTGAGCCCATTGCTGCAGCCACGGTGTCCATCCCTCTCCTCCAGGGCCTTCCTCTTTGTCACTGCCTGTCCACTTTGCCCAGCAGGATGACCTTCTTCAGGGACTGGTCTCGCCTGACAGTATGTCCTAAGTATGTACAATGAAGTCTTGTCATCCTTGCCTCTACAGTGCTCTCTGGCCATACTTCTTCCAAGACAGACCAGATTGTCTTTTGGATAGTTAATAGTACGTCTAACATTCTTCTCCATACCACAATTCAAATGCATTGGTTGTCCTTTGGCCTTCCTTATTCAGTGTCTAACTTTCCCATGCACATGAGGCAATTGAAAACACTATGGCGTGGCTCAGGTGCACCTTAGTCCTCTAAGTAACATCCTTGTTTTGCAATACTCTAAAGAGGTCTTGTGCTGCAGATTTACCCAATGCAACAATTCTTTTGATCTCTTGACTGCTGCTTCCATGAGCATTGATTGTGAATCCAAGCAAGGCAAAATCCTTGACAACTTCAATCTTTCCTCCATTTATCACGATGTTACCTGTTGGTCCAGTTGTGAGGATTTGAGTCCTCTTCACTTTTCAGCAAGCAAGTCTGTGTCACCAGCATATCGCAGGGTGTTAATAAGCGTTCTTCCAAACCTAATGTTTAATCTGTACACTAAGCAAATAACCAGAGAAGCTGGCTTATGGAAAAAAGTACCGTGAGAGGATTCAACCCTGATGTGCACCTTTCTTGCAGTCTCCCTTGTTTTGTTCATACAATTGTCTCTTGATCCATGTACAAGTTCCTCATAAGTCCAGTGAAGTGTTTTGGAATTAGTCAAAAGATTATCTATAGTTTATTATGTTCCACAAAATGGAATGCCCTTACACAGTCAATAAAACACAAATAAATATCTTTCTTGTTTTCTGTGCTTTGAGTCAAGATCTATCTCACAATAGCAAAGATATACCTTGTTCTAAGTTGTCTTCTGAATCTTGCCTGAACCTCTGGTAGTTCCCTGTCAATATATTACTGCAACTGTTGTTGGATGATCTTAAGACAAATTTTACTGAAAAAAGGGTTTACAGTTTATATAAAAAGTTATTAACTATACTCCCTCCCCTCACAGGAACCGATACGTGGCTGCTAGAGCCCTTCCACCCTCCGCCCTCCATCCAGATCATGAGTATCAGACTATTCGATCTAAAGAAGAGGAGGAGATTATCTTGGTTTGAAGACTTTTTAACCTGAATTGACCAAAGATAATTCAATGGCGTTGAAGAGAGGAGGTGAGGCACTGAGGAAATACTAGTGACAGAGAAAGCAGTTGGGTGAAGAGGTCTCCCTGTCTGTAAACCTGTTGGGATTTAAATTCTTATTGCAGCCTGTCTTCAAGGCTCTAGTTTCCTTCCAACACAGTGAGTCATCTCCAGTAATTTCAAACCTTACCCTCTCTGGTCTTAGGTTCTTGTCAGGCAAACGAGGGCTTACAAGTTCTGATCCTTAACCTCTTCCTACCTCAGTCTCTAGTCCCATGTTCTATGCATAAAAAGTATACAGGAGCTCTCAAAGGAAGGGGGATGAAGGATGAGAATGGAACACAATTACATGGGGCCTGGCAAAGTGCGCACACGAATAGGTGTACACTGAAACCAAGAAGCATCTTTTAACCTGCGTTAAGTGTAGGTGTTTGTGCTTCATGTTGAGGGTTCAGAAACTTCCCAGCTTCTGTCTACTTGGAAGAAGTCAAAGACGTACAGAGAGAAAGTGCTGTGTTACAATTTCTAAGTACGAAGAGGCAGCACAGGGAGTAAGCACCCAGGAGAGGAGGAGGCAGGTGACAATGGGTTGATCAGGAAAGGACTTAGGTCATCATAGCTGGACAAGGTCTTCCCAGATAGGAGAGAGCAGATCAGAAAGTGCAGGTATAAAGACATATTTGGAAGCCATCAGTAGACCGTTCCTCACGGTTTGCAAGGTTTCTGTTGAACCCATCGTGTATTAATTGTGAAATTCAAATGAACCTATGTTTCTTCATAGACTGCTTGGATGCTTTAATAAGGAAAAGAACCCAAAGATCTAGATGCATACAGTAAAACCCGTGGAAGCCAGCACGTGTGTCAGGAGAAAACCTGTCAGAGAAGAAGACTCCAATACTTTCCGCCAGAAGGAGTGATAGAAAAAGAGTAAGATTGAACCCAATGGCAGACAACTGGCAAAACTTGGAAAAGGATGGCAGTCCCCTCCAGTTGAAGCTCTCGAAGTTCCACTGTAGGAAGCACTTAGCAAATATGACTGCATCTTTCGGTGTTCTTCTTATAGGAGAGATTACATCTACTTCCGGATCAATGATTACAAACTCGTGCCCCCTGAGCCAGAGCTTTTCTCTAAACACATTTTGTTTAGGTCATAGCATTGTGACTTGCACAATTTTTAGAAACATTTCAATTAATTGATAAGATTTCGCAATCAGGAGATTTTACGTAGATCATATTTCCAGCTTCCTTTGAAAAATCCAACCTGGTCCTAGGCCACCACTTGGTGCCTCTGGGTAGAGCTTGCATTTCCCATTCCTCCGCAGTCCTCATAACTCCTACTGCGCTCCACAATGGAGGGGCCTGTCAGCTGCAATTTATCATTATGTTCCAATTAGTTTGTCTTTCTAACGAGTTCAGTGAAAGTTATTTTATTAAAAAAACGTTGGGCAAGAATACTACAAGTTTCAAAAACAAAACAATTTTTAACAAAGGAGAGAGCATGTTTCTTTGAAAAAGTAAAGACAATTCCTATGTGTTTAGTATGCAGATAAAGCACGACTATGTTAAAGAATAATCCGGGCTCACTTCCTTTTTTATGTGGCCTGCTTGGCCCTTATGAACATTTAAGTTTGTTACTCCCAGCCTGGCAACCTGAGCCACTTTTTCTTATCACAATCCACTTGTAGAAATACCAGTCCCTCTTTCTAATTTTATCCTAACTATGCCGTAGACGTGAAGCTGCGCAGGCACCAATAATGTTTCACATGGTTCCATGTTTTGTTTCTCTATGAATAGATGTCAATTTTCCGAGAAAGAATGTGCAACTGGACTTGCAGAAACTTCCTTGCTCAATAGCTTTTTGCTAGCTATCCTCAAAGGCCAAATGGAACACTGACCTGCTGAGATAGCAGTTAGTATCAAAGAGAGCAGATGCTTGCTTAGAAACGTACCATCCAGTAGAAGTATTAAGTGAGTTACAAACATGGGTCCCGTCTAGATATATTAAAACTTCCTAGTTGTTAAGTATACCCATTACTACGGAGTCAGTTCCTATGACAAGCCTATGTTTCACAGAGTGCAACTGCTCCAAAGCTCTGGTGGCACGAGTAAGTGTTGGACGCTTAACTGAAAGGTCTGGGTTCACACCCCCCAACCACCCTGTGGGAAAAAGAAAAGGCGGGCTGCTCCTGTAAAGATTACCATCAACCTTGGAAGCCCTAGATGGGGCATTGTAAGTTGGAACAAGCTCAATGGCTGTGGTCTCTTCCGGGGTTTCTTGACTGCATCATTTATGGAAGCATAGCACCAGAATTTTCTTCCACTTTACCACCGAGTGAGCTCAAACTGCCAACCTTTCGCTTAGTCATTCACCGCATTACAGTCAGTTAAAAGAAATAGGTAAGGTTAGTTTTTATATTTTGTTCAATATATCCAAAATGTTAACATGTAATCAATACAAAAAAATAATGAACTATTTTTCCTTTTTTCCCCCGCTCTGCATGAAGTCCTTGGCTTTGGGTGTGCATTGTGCATTATAGCACATCTCAATTAGAACGGGCCATGTTTCAAATATTAGAAAGCGCAGGTGTAGAAGATAAATAGTAGGCATCAGTAATACAGAGTGCTGCTGGCTCTGTCACTGTGCTAATAGTTGGTCCTAATCTGTGAAACCTCTACGCTTCCTTTTTGGAGAAAGACCTATGTCTTTCGCCCAACTTTAACAGTAAACAATCTGAGAGTGTCTTCCATGATTTCGTTTTCCTTGTAAAGTGTTCTGAATGGAAAATCCACAGACATAGGTCTTTCTCATCTCTTTCCCTATCTCTACCTCATCTCTATCTTTATTTCTATCTCATCTATATCTACACCACTATCTTTATATTTGCATGTACTTTATATCTCTACATCTCTGTATACATATCTATGTATATAAATATCTGTACATATTTATACCTGTATCCTATTTAATCACACTCTTTTTAATTAGAATGTTAATTCCTCCATATAGAAAATCCATAAAGCTGAGGGTGTTCTGTTCTGAAACAGGGTATTGACTTTGGCTGCTTCTGTCAAAGATCCAGTTGACTGACTTTCAGTGTTGACAGACATTCATTCATTGATTCACATTCATCAACACACATGCTAGGCATAGATGATTATTAGATAGAGAACTGCCTTCAAGTCCGTTCTGACTAATAGTGGCGTCATGTACCCAGAGAAAATGGCTGGTCATTATTTTCATGATCACTGGCAAATTCAAATCCATCATTGGAGTTGTTGGGCCCAGCATACCCCTCACTCTCTTTGAGCCTCTACTTCCCCAAGTATGGTGACTTTCTTCAGCAATGAATCCCTCCTGGTATGTCCAAAGAAAGTGAGTCACACAATGTTCTGTTTTGCGCCATAACATTTTCAGCGGCTAATTTATGAAAGCAGATATCTAGTCATTTCTTTGTAGTCTATCTTGGTCAGAAAGTCCTGCTGATTTTTTTTCTTACTTGAGTGATCTTGCTGGTATTTGATAAACCTGTAGCATTACTTCTAGCATCATCTGAACGCATAAGCCACCATGATATGACAACTGATAGACTGGTAGAGGCCACATTGAACTGGATAGAACTGCCCCTGTGGGTTTTACAGACCATAACTCTATATAGAAGTAAAAAGCTCCCGGAGGGTGGCTTGTGTATTAGCAGGCTAATATATAACTCACTATGTCACCAGGGCTTTTCCATATGGAGGAATTAAAATTGCTGTGCATCAAGAATTCCAAAGATCAAAAGAGTACATTTCTAACTCCAAAACAAACAAATGCCATTTAGCATGCCAGGTATGATAACAGACATACAGTGAGAGACAAGAGAGAGGGAGAGAGAGGGAGAAGGAGAGAGAACCATAGAGGAGTAGCCCCATTCTTTGGTAATAGTAGGAAAGGCTTCCCAGAGGAAGGGATGTTTGAGCTGGGCCCTAAGGAATGAGTATGAATTCACACATGGCAAGAAGGGCATGAACTTATACTTGTGTGGTCAGCATATGCAGAAATCTGGAGAGGGGTCCCAAATTGAGGCTAATGGTCAAAGCAGATGGGCCAGCTGTGTCTTTGGATTGTGAGTTCATAGGTGAGGCTACAGTTCCTAATGTGAGACAACTGATTTGATATCCACTTGGCCTTCTGTGTTATTGTGACTTTATCAAGATGCTGCAAGGTGTGAAATGGCTGTCTCTAAGACCAACTTCAGAAAACTTCCATAACCTGACCACCTTCTAGAAAATCATATAACTTTACTGATTTTTACACAAGTACGTCCTGGGCCCCATTGTATAGCCATTTCTATAGATATCCCTTAAACTGATTTTAGAATAATGATCTAAATTAATTGTCATTTAGCCATAACCAAAATGTACATGTGGACTTGAGATGTGTCAACATGTGTTTTCCATCTTTTACTTGTGAAATTTATGTATCTCGCATGGCCTTTGGACAGATTCCATGTGGTTCACATATGGTTGGTACATTTCTTATTAGGAACGGTATAAAGAGGGTCAGGAGAATCAGACTACTGTATTGATAAACATAAGGTTTGAGGTCCATCAATAAAGAATGGCTTTTGAGACATTCACTTTAATGGGAAGAACATTTATCTTGGAAATAGAGAATTCTGTGGTTGGAACGGATCTTGGCGAAAACCTGGTCCCACCTATTTACTTCACACATAAGTGGACTGAGACCTAAAGAGGTGAAGTGATTCATACAAGGTCTTCAGATGTTAGACATCTGAATTTCTAGCCCAGTGGTGTCTATTTCATATTTCCATACTCTTTTTCTCAGTGTTAGCATTAGAAGAGCATTAGCAGCTTTCTTATTTGTTTGTTTGTATAAAATGACTTCTTGATAGAAGTTTTAGAAGGGTCCTCAGATTCCAGTTATGAAGATATGGGAGAAGTTGGAAATTTATGAGGACAGGATCTTATATCTATGACTTAGCATGTATCCCCAAACATTGTGCCTAGCATATAGTAGTTTCCTATGTAGTACTTGGAGAATGAATGAGCCAAAAACAATCCAGATGGTAAACAACATTTTAGAAGACTGTGTGGGCATCCCGCCCCAAGCCCCCGAAGGAAAAAATATTATAGAATCCTGTTGCCAGAGAGTTGATCTGAACTCATAGCAAGCCTATAGGACAGAGCCAGCCAAAGGGTTCCCAAGACTGTAAATCTTTATAGGAGGAGAAATCCCATGGAGAAGCTATGGGATTCGAACCACAGACTTTGCAATTAACAAGCCATGAGAATCACAGCTGACAGTCGACATATACAAGGGCACATAAGATAGTGTTGATACTAGGGTTCCAGTTTATATATGCGCTTGTTTTCCATACAAACATGTGCAAACAGGTCTCTTCAGTGAGAAGATGGACCTCGTCTTTGAGTCATCAGAATGAGGAAGATCCCCCACCGCCCCTCAAAAAAAAAAAGTTCTGCAAAGTTCAGTTAGCTCAAAGAGCTAATTATTGCACCAATTTTAAAAGAAAGACCGGAATGAATGAAAACATTTTTACTGAACAAACTGCAGTCCGGAGAGTGTGTTGGATGTGCCACTATGATCCAGAGAACAAAGTCAATAAAACCAGTGGCTTCCCAGGAGAATTGCTGAGCTAGTTAAATTCTAGGTAGAAATGTCAGCTCAGAAGTTTTGGTGACTGGTTATGTATTGATTGATTATTCTGAAGATGTGAGCTTGTTAGATTTTCTTGAAGGACCTAAGATGATCGTGGGAGTTTAGTATGAAGAAGTTTTAAGAAAATGCAAAACTCCGTTGATGCAAAAGATGCCCGGAAAGTTGTGCCAGGAAATTAATTTTTTCATCCTGACAAGGCACCTGCTCATGCTTTGAGGTAGCAATACCTTTTGATTGACTGTCACATCATCAATTGCCTCATATAAGTGTGAAATCTGGACAATGATATGGAAGAATTGATCTCTTTGAATTATGGTTTCTATCAACAATTTTAAATATACCATGGATCGACAGAAGAACAAACACATGTCTGTTAGAAAAAGTAGTCAGAATTTTCCTTAAAAAGGAGGATGGCAACACTTGACCACGTTTACTTTGAACGTTGTCATTAGGATGACCAGCCTTTGGGAAAGAACACTGTGGAAAGTGAAATAAAGTGTCAGAGCAAAGGGAAAAGACACACACTGAGATGGATTAGCACAGTGGCCAAAACAATGTGCTCAAACATAAGAATGGTTGCTTAGAATGGCATAAGGCCACGCAGTGTCTTGTTTGTTTTAAAAAGTTGTTTATAGGATGGCTGTGAGTTGGGACGGACTCAACAGCACCCAAAACCACATGTGGACAAGGGTGCTTTAAAACGTTGATGGAAAACACCACTATCTTTTAATTGCACATTTCATGACATTTCAGACCTATCACACACACACAAACATATAACAAGAAAGATAAGCTCTTAATATTAAGAGTAAAATATAACAAATAAAGTAGTTAAGAGTACACGGACATAATTAGTGAAAGCAGTTGAAATGACCAAATGCACATATTTTAAAATGTCCATTTATTATTAGTAGTCAATAAAATCAACATAACTGCAGTCTTTCGTTTTGGAAAATAATATTTTGTTAATAGAAGTACTGCAGCGATGAAATAAGCACCTTCATGTCTTCCTACTTTGAATAAAATTCAATACAATTTTTCGCAAGTATAAGTTCTTAATATGCATGCTGAGTCTAAAATATTTTTATATGCTCAAGTAGTTCCATTGTTTGGGAATATTCCCTCATGAAATAATCAGGGAACCCCCCCCACTGCCCCTCAAAAAAAAAGTTCTGCAAAGTTCTGGTTTGCATATTTTCACTATTTTTTTTAATCTGTGAACTAAGAAAATAATCAGAAAATCTGGGCAATATGAAGAATAATATAGCATCAATATTAGAGAAAGACTTATTAACAACCTGTACTATGCAGATACCACAACCTTGGTTGCTGGAAACTTGGAGAAATTGCTGATGAAAACAAAAGCCTGGAGCCTTTAGGATGGACTGAAACTCAATCTAAAGGAGATGAGAACCCTCACTTCCTCAATAGAGAAGTGACTGAAGTCATTGAGGGTGCTACTTTGCGTAGATACACAGTGAATGCTCCTGGAAGCAATAGCACGGAAATCAAATAATATATTGTGTTGGGCAAATCTGCTGCAGAAGATTTCTTTAGAGAGCTAGCTGAGAAGCAAGGATGTTACTCTGAGGACTAAGGTGAGTCTAACTCAAGCCATACGGATGTTAATCACCTCACATGCATGTTTAAGTTGAACAATACATAAGACTGCGGAAAAAGTGAGGCAGTTAGATTATGGTGTTAGCAAAGAATATTTAAAATAGTAGGGACTTCCAGAAGAATAAACAGATCGTGGCTTTTTATGCCTTGGATGACGTGCAGCCACAATGCTCCTTGGAAGGGAAGATGGAGAGACGTGTTTCGTGTACCTTGGACATGTTACCAAGAAAACCCAGTGCCCAGAAAAGGATATTGTGCTTGGTGAAGTAGAGGGTCACTGAAAAACAGGACGCCCCTCAATGAGATGAACTGACACAGTGCCTGCAACACTGGTCTCAACCATAGGAATGATTGTGGGGGTCGTGCAATTACAGGCAATCTTTCATTATTTTGTTTGTAGCGTCACGGTGAGTTGGATCCATCTCAAAGGGCACCTTACAGCAACACCAACACAAAGTTTATGCTCAAATATTTATGGCAGAGATACAGAGGGTTTTGCACAAGAAGAAGAGGGAAAGGTATAATATCTGATGGAATACTATACTGTCTGTAATCAAGTTTTCTGAATGAGAAGAAAAGAAAGACAGAATTACAACTCAGCATGCCTTTAATACTTTAAAGCTATATGTGTATGTAATAAAGTGCTTAAAATATTTATAAAATATGAAATTTCATCTTTAAAACATAGAATGGTCATAAGGAACCCAAAAAACACGGATAATGCAAATCCACAGATCATCTCGGACTCCATTCTTGCCCATCTTTCCCCTCCATCTCCTCCCTGTAAACCAACCATATTTATTAAAGAAGACAGATAAAATGACTTTTTTCCCTGTTCTAGGTATCTCTCTAGCTCTAAGAGATCATTAAACAGAAAAATGTCAGTAGAGACTTGTGTTTTTCTCTGAAGTTGAATGAGGTCAGATAACCTAGGAAGAAAGGCCTGGTGATCTATTTCTGCATGTCAGCCAATGAAAACTATATAGGATTAAACTACTCAAGAACAAAGAGAAGGACAAGATACTCTATTATTCATTCTATGCAGCCAGAGTAATCCTGAACCAAAATCAAGCAAAGATACCAGAAAAAGGAAAATCACAGGCCCACATACCTCATAAATATAGAAATAAAATGTCTCAATAAAATTCTAGTCAACAGTTCCTAACAATACATAAAACAAAACTATTATGGTCAAGTGTGATTTATACCAGAGATATGCACGAATGGCTCATCAGTAGATGATGAGTCAATGTAATCCACCACATAAATAAAACAAGGGTAAAGAGTCACATGATCACCTCAAAGATATTTGATAGCATCCAACACCATTTCCTGATGAAACAGGAAGAGAGGAAATTGCTGAACATAATCGGGAAAATATACAAAACCAGCGGCCAATAGTACTCTCAATGGAGAAAGATGGGGAGTATTTCCCATGAGAATGGAAATGGGAGAAGCATGCTCTCTCACCACACTTATTTGATATTGTGCTATCTAGAACAATAAGGCAAGAAAGGGAAATAAAGCATATCCAAATAGGAAAGAAAGAAGCAAAATTATCCTTATCTACAAACAATATGATCATATGCATAGACATCCCAGACACTCCACAGAAGAGTTAGTGGAGCTATATAGAGATTCAGCCAAGTAGCAAGATATAAAATACAAAAATCAGCTGGGTTTCTCTATCCTAACAAGGAGCACTCTGAAAAGGAAATAAAGAAATCAATACCATTTACCATAGCTCCTAGAAGATAAAATACCTAGGAATAAATCTAGCAGAGACATAAAAGACTTATACAAGAAAATCTATAAACACCACTGCAAGAAACTAAGAGTGGTACGTAAATGATAAAACACTCCATGCACATGGATGGGAAGACAGCATCGTGAAAATGTCAGTACTACCAAAAAGATGCGATCTGATCCAAATCTCCACAATATGCTTTACTGTTAAATCTAATTTCAAGGTTTATTTGAAAAGAGAAGAGGCCCCAAATAGCTAAAAACAATATTGAAGAAGAAAACAAAGTTTTCCTGATCTCAAAACTTACTGTGTAGTCAGGTAATAAAAACAGCCTGGCAATGGTTCAATGACTAGTTCAGGACCACACTGTGTGACAAGAGTCTAACTTCTTTCCAGGGTGGCTGATGCTATGTGAAGGGCTACTTTGTTTTTTGTTTGTTTGTTTAAATCATTTTATTGGGGCTCTTACCGCTCTTATTCCATACATCAATTGTATCAAGCATATTTGTACCTGTGTTGCCATGATCACTTTCTAAACACTTTCTGTTTGAGTCCTTGGTATCAGTCCTCTTTATTCCCTCCCTCCCCCTCCCACCCTGTGACCCCTTGATAAAATATAAATAATTATTATTTTCCTTTTTATTTTATTAAATATTTTTATTTGGGGTCTTACAGCTCTTATCACAATCCATACATTCATCTACTGTGTAAATCACATTTGTACATATGTTGCCATTGTCATTTTCACACCATTTTCTTTCTACTTGTGCCCATTTTTCCCCTCCCTTCCCCCCCACCTGCCTCCCTCATGAACCCTTGATAAATTATAAATTATTTTTCATATCTTACATCTTCTGCTGTTTCCCTTCACCCATTTTTCTGTTGTTCATCCCCCTGGGAGGGGATTATATGTTGATTCTTGTGATCGATTTCCCCACTCTCCCCCACCTTCCACTTACCCTCCTGGTATCTTTAGTCTCATTATTGGTCCTGAAGGGTTTATCTGTTCTGGATTCTATTTGTTGCAGGCTCTTACCTGTAGCAGTGTACATGTTATTGTCTAGTCAGATTTGTAAGGTAGAATTGAGGTCATGGTAGTTGGGGGAAGGAAGCATTAAAGAACTAGAGGAAAGTTGTATGTTTCATTGGTGCTATACTGCACCCTGAATG
>NW_022103912.1:3396244-3409774 GCF_000313985.2 Echinops telfairi
CTCTTTCCTACCCATTCTCCCTTTACCCTCCCTGTTTTGCCACTCACACCACTGGTCCTATAGGGTTCATCCATCCTGGATTCCCTGTATTTTCATTTCCTATCTGTACCAGTGTACCTCCTCTGGTCTAGCCAGACTTGCAAGATGCTATACCTTTTGATAGCCAGGCACCATCAACTTTGTTCACCACATTTGCTTATGCACCCATTTTGTCTTCAGTGATTGTGTTGGAAAGGTGAGCATCACAGAATGCTGGAGTATTAGAACAAAGTGCTCTTGCATTGAGGGAGTACTTGAGTCGAGGTCCAATGTCCATCTAGTGCCTTAATACCTAACATATAAATATAAGTACATAGATCTATTTCCCTATCATTATATATTTACATATGTACATGCCTGCATTTAGATTTCTGTAAATGTCCTTTGCCTCCTAGTTTTTTCCTCTATTTCCTTTTACATTCCTCTTGTCCCACTACCATGTTCAGGCTTCATTTGGGTTTCAGTAATTCCTTGCTGTTAGATTGCCCTTGATTAAACCCCACTAGGCATCCTACGTCCATTGCTCCATTGATTTTAGTTCTCTTGTTGCTCCCTTGTCCCTGGGTTGGTTCCCCCACCCTTTCCTTCCTCCCACTTCCCCTTGTCCCCTGTCCCCCCAGAATTATCGTTCCTGTTATTTTCTTATCCAAATAGTTTATCCTACCTATCTGAGCTAGATAGACATGCAGAGATATTAATAAGTGCAAAAACAAGGCAAAGCCAAACAAAACCATGAAGAAAGACAAAACCAACAACAAAACACACACACACACACAAATAACAACAAAAAGAAAGCCAATGACTAAAAAGGAAAAGCCTATAAATAGTTCCAGATCTGTTTTTTGATCTTTAAGAGTGTTTTCCAGTTGAGACTAATGGGATGTCACAAATTCATTGCTTTGCTCCCCTTGCTGCTCTGTTGCATGCCCTTAGTGTTTTGCCCCAGTGTGATGGGGCCAGATTGGACACAATTCCCACACTGTGCCTCCATTGATGTCCCTCATAGTGATATGGGTCAGTGAGCGATGTCTTGTCTCATGGTGGGGCTGACCCTTTGGTCCTTTCTGTGCATTGGGTGCTCTGAGCAGGAATATCATCCTTGGGGCTTGGTGGGCCAGGATGTGTTCCACTCTCTCTCACTCCCTATTCATTTGCTCCTGTGCTCTGATCAGATGTGCCTCTCTTCCCAAACTGTATTCTTCTGGGGTGGGGGGTGGGGGGAGGAGTCCACAAAGTTGGGATTGGAGCTGGCCCTGCAGACCTTTCTGTTGGTTCCCTGCTACATGCCTGTATGTTGTATTCACATCTTGGTTCACTAGGTTGAAGTCTGGTCTCTCTCTCCCTCTTGTGGAATTATAAACAATACCCTCCCCTTCGGTGGGTTAGTGCCCTGAACCCCCAACCAATATCTTTTCTCTCTCTCTCTCTCTCTCTCTCTTTATTTTCCCCTCCTATTTAGTTGGCTGCCGTATTCATCCCTGAATTGGGTTTGGCCCCTGTCATAGTACTGGACCTCACCCCAGGAATGTATGTATATAGTAGCTTTTCCCCTAGGCCCCGTTTTTAAGCTTACCTCGGTGGACTCATGTTTTATTTGTCCTTTTGTGCTTGGCTTACTTTGCTTAGCATAATTTCCTCCAGTTCTTCCCATGGTCAGTGTCCTTCCTGCATTCGTCACTGCTTCTTAGGCATGCGTAATATTCCATTGTACGTATGTAGCACAGTTTTTCAATCCATTTGTCCAATGACGGAAATTTGGGATGGTTCCAACTACTTGTGATTGTGAACTGTGCCACAATGAACATTGGAGCACAGATGTCTGGATTGGTTTGTTTCTTGGATCTTCTGGGTATGTGCCCAGCGGGGGAATTTCAGGGTTGTATGGTAGCTCAATTTCCATCTGTTTGGGTTATTAACAAATCAATTTCCATAGTGGCTGTACATACCTACAGGTCAACCAGCAGTGGACGAGAATTCCTATCTCACCACAACCCCTCTAACACGCTACTTTCTGATTTCTTGAATCGGGCTATCTTTGAGGGTGTTTTAATTTTCATTTCTCTTATGGCTAATGATCAGGAACACTTACACACGTGTTTATTGGCCATTAGTATTTCTGCCCTTGTGAAACTTGTTCAGGTCTTTTGCCACCCTCCTCAGTGAGCATTTAGGTTTTTTTCTTTTTAGAAGCTAGCAAAGTATTGTAGATTTTACTAATAAGACCTTTGTCTGATGAGTCATTGCTAAAGATGTTTTCCCAGTCTATGGGCTCTCTTATTACTCTCTTGGTGAATTATTTCGATGTACACAGGTGAGTTATCTTCAGTATATTCCACTTGTCTATTTGTGACTCCTTTGTGTTTGTGTCCTTCCCTGTTTCTGATAGCCTATGTATTCCCTGTGCCAAAGTTCTCAGGTTTGTCCCAATTCCCTCATTAATGGCCCTGAAAGGTTGGGGTTTTATTTCAAGGTCTGTGATCCACCTTGAATTTATTCTTGTGCATGGAGTGAGGTAAGGGTCTTGCTTCATTTTTCTGCAAGTAGATATCCATTTTTTCCCCAGCACCACTTATTGAAGAGGGGATCCATTTAACATTTGATATTTTTGAGCCCTTATCAAAAATTAGTTGTCTGTATGCTGATGTCTTTATTTATGGGTTTTCACCTCTTTTCCATTGGTCTGCATATCTGTCATTATACCAGTACCACACTGTTTTAACCACTGCGACTATATAATAGATGCTAAAGTCAGGGAATGCAAGCCCTCCAACTCTGTCCTTGAGGAGTTCTCTGCTAATTCTGGCCAACTTCTCCATCCGAAGTTGGTAACCAGTTTTTCCAATTCTTTCAAGAAGGATATAGTATTCGTATTGGGATAGCATTAAACGTATATAGTGCCTTGGGCAGAACTGGCATCTTTACTATATTGAGTCTTCTGATCCATGAGAATGGGATATTCTTCCATTTGTTGAGGTCACTCTTGGTTTCTTGTAATAGTGTTCTGTAGTTTTTTTCCTCATACAAATCTTTTGTTTTTTTAGTCAGGTATGTCCCTAGATATTTCAATCTGTGCTGGGCTTTTGTAAAGGGTACTACCTTTTTAATTGCTTCTTCTGAAATATTTTCTAATGTATAGAGAAGTCTGATAGACTTCTGCTTGTTGATCTTGTGTCCTGCCAATCTGCCATATTCCTCTATCGCTTCCAACACTCCACTTGTGGAGTTTGGGGGATTTTCTATATATAAAATCGTATCATCTGTAAATAACTAGTTTCACCTCTTCCTTCCCCAGATGAGTACATTTGATGTCTTTTCTTTGCCTTATGTTGTTAGTTAGGCCCTCCAGTATGATGTTAAATAGGAGTGGGGAAGAGGGGCATCCTTGTCTGGTCCCCTTTTTCAGTGGGGTTGTTTTCTTTTCTCCACTGACTACCACATTCTTTGTTTTCATATCTCCTTGAGTGTCTTAAACAGGAATGGGTGTTGGATTTTGTCAAATACTTTTTGTACATCTATTGAGATTACCCTGTTTCACCAAAAATAAGACAATGTCTTATATTAATTTTTGCTCCCAAAGATGCGCTAGGTGTTATTTTCAGGGGATCTTATTTTTCCATGAAGAGGAATACTGTACACATTTATTATTTATTGTTTCATTGGTTTATTAAAAGAGACCTTGCACTTCCTGTCTCCTCCGGCTGCCCTGTGGCCAACAGTGAGCTGCACGGTGGCACCTGCCACTACAGTCCAGAGTCCAGAGTTATGGTAGCTTCAGGGGGCCTTATTTTCGGGGAGGTCTTATTTTCTGGAGAGATGCCTTATATTTCAGTGAGAGCCAAAACTGTAAGTAGGTCTTATTTTCGGGTGGTGTCTTACTTTCGGGGAAACAGGGTATCATGTGGTTCTTATAATTTTTCATGTCAGTGGTCTTCCAAATGTTGAATCATCCCTGCATCCCTGGTATGAATCCCACTTGGTCATGGTAAATTATTTGTTTTATATGTTTTTGTTTTCTATTGGCCAGTACTTGGTCAAGGATGTTTGTATCGATGTTCATTAAAGATATTGGTCTGTAGTTCTCAATTCTTGTGGGATCCTTGTTCACTTTAGGTAGCAGAGTTATACTAGCTTCATAGAAAGCGTTTGGGAGCTTTCCGTCTTTTTCTATGTTCTGGAAGTGTTTGTGTAGGATTGGTGTCAGTTCTTCCCTGAATGCTTGGTAAAATTCTCCTGTGAAGCCATCTGGCCTGGAGGAAGTTTTTGTTAGTAATCCCTTGATAACCTTGTCTATTTCTTCTATTTCTCTGGGTCTGTTGATATTTCTGACATCCATCTAGGATATTCTACTGAGGTATTGTTTTTTGAAGTATTTGTTCATGTCCTCCAAGTTGTTGAATTCATTAGAGCACAGACCTTCATAATATTGTGTAGTTATGCTTTTGATTTCATTAGCATACATTGTAATGTCCCTTGTTTCATCCCTCATCCTTGCTCTTGAAATTTGTTCTTCTTTCTTTCTTTTTCATTTTCATTGGTTTCTAGAAACTTCCTGATTTCATCTCTGATCTGGGCCAATACCCACTCTTTTTGCAATAGAGAATTATTCATCCTCCTATTGCTTACCCTTGTTTACTTTTCTTTCTTTCTAAAAAATCATTTTGTTGGGGGCTTGTACAACTCATCACATTCCATACATCCATCCATTGTGTCAAGCACATTTGCACATTTGTTGCCACCATCATTCTCAAAACATTTGCTTTCTACTTGAGCCCTTGGAAACAGCTCCTCATTTTCCCCTTCCTTCCCCCTCCTCCCTCTTTCATGAACCCTTGCTAATTTATAAATTTTTATTATTTTGTCATATCTTACACTGTCCAGTGTCTCCCTTCACCCACTTCTATGTTGTCTGTCCCCCTGGGAGGAGGGTATATGTAGATCCTTGTAATTGGTTCCCACTTTCTACCCCACCTTCCCTCTACCCTCCCAGTATCACCACTCTCACCACTAGTCCTGCAGGGATCAGCTGTCCTTAATTCCCTGTGTTTCCAGTTCCTATCTGTACCAGTGTATATCCTCTGGTCTAGCCAGATTTGTCAGGTAGATTTGGGGTCTTGATGGGGGCTAGGGGTAGTAAGCATTTAGGAACTACAGGAAAGTTGTATGTTTCATCGTTGCTACCCTGCACCCTGACTGGCTCCGCTCCTCCCCGTGACCCTTCTATAAGGGGATGTCCAGTTGCCTATAGATGGGCTTTGGGTCCCCAGTCTGCACTCCCCCTCATTCACAATGATATGATTTTTTGTTCTTTGATGCCTGATACCTGATCTCTTTAGCACCTCATGATCACACAAGCTGGTGTACTTCTTCCATGTGGGCTTTGTTGCTTCTCAGCTAGATGGCTGCTTGTTTACCGTCCAGCCTTTAAGACCTCAGACACTGTATCTTTTGATAGCTGGGCACCATCAACTTCCTTCACCACTTTTGCTTATGCACACATTTGTCTTCAGTGATTGTGTTAGGAAGGTGAGCATCATCATGGAATGCCAATTTAATAGAACAGAGTTACTTGCATTGAGGGAGTACTTGAGTAGAGGCCCAATGTCCATCTTATACCTTAATACTAAGCCTACAAATATATGCACATAGATCTGTTTCCCCATTATCATATATAAATATATTTACATACATTTCTTCATCATCCTTTTGTTGATTCCAGTCCTGTGGCATTGTGGTCCAAGAGTGAAGTCTTTATGATCTCTATGTGCTTGAATTTACACAGGATCAACTTGTGTCCAAACATATGGTGTATCTTCGAGTATGTGCCATGTATGATCGAATAGAACGTGAATTTTTCTACATTTGGGTGGAGAGCTCTGAAAATATCTATTATGTTAAGTTATAAAGTTGCACTCTTTAGATCTGTATCCTCCTTGCTGTTTCTTTCCCTGTGATCTGTCTTTTTCAGAGTGTTGTATTAAAATCAACTACTATAATTATTGGTCCTTTGATTTCTTTTTTCATCTTTTGTAGTTTTGACTTATGAATTTCATGGGATTCTCATTGAGCGCTTATATACTTATTATACTCACTGGTTCTTGCTCTACTGTTCCCTTGAGCATTACGTGGTACCCCTCCCTTGTCTGTTGTTATGCCTTGCACTTTGAGGTCAAATTTTTTTCCGAGATTAGGATTGCAACTCCTACGTTTTTAAAATTGCCATTTGTTTGGTATATTTTTCCCCAGCCTTTGATTCTCAGCCTATTTTTGTCTGTAATCTTGAGATGTGTCTCCTGTATGCAGTAGATTGATGGATTATGTTTTCTAAGCCTTTTGATGCCTGAGTTCAGCCCATCGATATTCAGTGTTATTACATCCATCTGTGTACTCTGTGATGTCCCCTTGTACCTTTTGTGTTGGGTATTTTCCTACCTCCCTATCTTATCAGAATGTTTGTGTGTGTGTGTATGTGTTTCCTTTTTGCCTTCTTTCCACCATTGAACTAATGCTATCTTGGGGGCTGTTTTCTCTTTGTTGCCCACTGGGTACAGTTGTTCTATATGACAGTCTCTTATTTATGTTCGGTGACTGTTGATCTACTGCCCATACTGGATTGGCAAGGATCCTTTGCAGTTCTGCGTTTCATTTTACATATTCTTTGAGTTTTTTCCTTGTCTGGGAAGACTCTTGCTTCTCCATCTAGCTTAATAGATTATTTGGCTGGATATAGTATTCTTGGGTTTGTATTATTTTCCTTCAATTTTTGGAATATGCTACTCTACTCCCTCCTCTTCTTCATCATGTCTGCTGATAGGTATCCTTATTTGGATACCTTTATATGTGACTGCATGCTTTCCCTAATTGCTCTTAAGATTTTCTCCTTTTCCTCAAAGTTGGATAATTTAACTATGTCTTGATGACTTCTTGGGATTCGGTCTACTGGTGTTCTTTCTGCCTCTGTAATGGCTGCCTGATTTTCTTTTTTTAAGCCGGGGAAGTTTTCCTCTAAGAATTCCCTCACTGTTTTTTCTGTTGGCTTTGTCATTGTGTCTTGTTCTGGTAGTCCAATTATTGTAAATATTGTTCCTCTTCATGGCGTCAGACATGGTTCTCAGGTTTCCTTTAGCTTCTCTGATTGTCTTCTTTGACTGATTTCTTCATTTGTTGAAGTCTGCCTCGTTATCTCTAGCTCACTGGTGCTATTCTCTGCCTCCTCAAGTCTGTTGGATAAGCCTGTTCATTTGTTACTGAATTTTGTTATTTCATCCTTTTGGTATTGTATTTCCCTTTTGTGTGTGGCCTTTATCGCCTATATAATTTCATCCTTTTTCTGTATTGCTTCCCTCATATGTATAACTCCAAGAAGCATTCTGAAGAGTTCTCTCTTGGGCAGGTCAAAGTCTGCTTCTTGTATGCACATCGTTAGGTACAGGACTTCTTCTGACATTTCTCCTCCTTTTTTGTTGAGACTATTGGGCCTTGTTGCTGTTTATGTGTTGTTTTAGAGTAGCCTGGCACCATCTTCCAGAGAGTCAAAGCACTGGGCTCTCTTTGGGAGACTCATAGGAGTGTTTCTTCTTACTACCTGCAGCTAAATGCATTGAGATGTTGGGCTCCCTCTTTATCTTCCTGTGGTTTTGTTCTTACCCCAGCCAACCAGTATTCTGATATTTGAAGTGCGGGTTAGATGGTCCTCTCATGGAATGCTGATCGGGTGGCTGTGGGCCCACGGGGATGGCGCTTCACAGGATGATCTCCCTGGAAGCCATGGTGTTGTGGTCCATGGGGGCTTGGAGTGCCTTGTATGGTGTGTGGTGGTGCCCACTGCAACGGAAGTGCCGCGCAGGGTGGGTGGGTGTACCAGCCTTGGTGGAGAGCACTGTGGATGGCACGTGGAATTGCTCTAGTAGGAGAGATCACTACGGAGGTTGGACAGGTGAGAAGCACAAAGGGTGGGGGTGAGTTCCTTGTAGGGCCTGGGGGGCAAGTGGGAGTTCCCCCAAGCATTTGTCGGGGAGCTTACCCTAGCCATTTGTGGTGCAGTGGAGGGCAGGAGTGATTTCTCCAGCTACCGAGTGTGGGTGGGAGCTCCCCCAACTGGGCAGTCAGAATTTCCCAAGGCAGAGGGAGTGGCCTGGAGGTTGGTAGTGGTGTGTGAGAGGAGAGAGAGCGGGGAGAGAAGAAAGAGAGCAAGGAAAACCAAAGACAAAAACAAAAACTAACCAAAATCAAAAACAAGGATAAAAAAACCCCAAAACAATAAAAACGGAAACACGGAGCCGCCTGAGACGGTTACAGGATCAAAGAAGAAAAAGAAAAAGAGTAAAGATCAGATGAGCCCTGATCACTTGACCCGTGAGACTGGAGAGGTTTAAGCACTGACCCAAGGTCGTGGGTGAGTGTGCCCACTTTGGTGTAGAGTCCCACGGATGCTGGACAAAATTTCCTTAGTTGGCAAGATCATCACGAGAGTCAGGTGTGTGGAGCGCTGGTGCAGCTGCCTCGTGCCATGTGCAGCACGGCCACAGAGGGCCGTCTGGATCTCTCCCCCACTGGGTGGGCAGAGGTGCCCTGGGTGGAGGGTGGTAGCCTGGAAGCCAGCAATGGCACGTGGAAGGAGAGAGAGAGAAGTAAAAGAAAGAATGAAAAAGAGAGAAGAAAAAGAATAAAAAGGAACGAGATAGCTGAGACCTCCTCTCCTGACCCTGGGGCGGGCGGGGTTGAAACCCTGCTCCAAGGTAGTGGTGAGTGTGCTGCTTTGGTGTGGAGCCCCTCGGATGCTGGGTGACATTACCCTCAAAGACAGGATCTCAGCAGAGGTCAGGCAGGGGTTCCAGCAGCAGGATGGAGAGCTGGGGATGACTGGTATAACCGCCTTGTGCCGCATGTGATGCTGTATGCATCCCTGCAGCAGGTGGGAGGAGGTTCCCTCAGCCACAGCAGGGCCGCAGAGGACTAGCAAAGGAGCCTCCAGCCACAAGAAGCTGCATCAAGGGCAGGCAGGATTTCCCCAGCCCTGTGAGGCCACCGAGGGTGGACAGTAACTCCCCCTGTTGGGCGTGCCAAGTTCCCCTAGTTTGTGCTGGTGCTGGTGAATGTCCCAGTAGCTCAGACGCGTTTGTTTTGTCTTTTTGACCATCTGGAAGTGAATGCCTCCCCTTGCTGTGGACTGTCCTTTTATGCTCTGTGAATCGGTGTTGGAGACTGGTGTTTGCCCCTGCAGCTCTATGTTGTGTTCAAAGCCTCAGGGCTGGACTCTGGAGAGTACATCTGGCATTCCTTCGCTCCGGCTACTTTGTTATGTTAATGTATGCTAAAGGACAGTGTTCTGCAGGTTTGCCTCTGTGTTAGTGGCTGCTGCCTGGGATTGGAAGTTTTTACCAAGACAATATTTCTTCTTTTTTATATTGGGCTTGTGGGGTGCCCTGATTTGGGGGCTGTCGCGCTGACCCCCCAGGGGAGGAGGACTAGCTTATCAGAGAGGTTGGTTTGTTTTTTCAGCTGAGTGGAACTGAATTCACCCCCTGGGTATCGGCCATCCATTTGTGCTCTGCCAAACTGCAATCTGACACAGGTAGATATCCCAGTGGCTCTTCAATAGCTGCCTTGCACCAACCTCTAGACTGCAATCACAGGGTGGCTAGCAGAGCAGGGAATGCTGGTGTGGGCTCCTGTGACCAGCTTTCAGAGGTTCTCTCTCTTTAAAAAAAAATCATTTTATGGGGGGCTTGTACACCTCTCATCACAATCCATCCATATATCCATTGTGTCAAACACTTTTGTACATTTGTTTCCCTCATCATTCTCAAAACATTTGCTTTCTACTTGAGCCCTTGGTATCAGCTCCTCATTTCCCCCCTACCTCCCTCCTCCCCCATGAACACTTGATAATTTATAAATTATTGTTATTTTGTCATATCTTACATTGTCCGACGTCTCCCTTCACCCACTTACTCGCTATCCATCCCCCAGGGAGGAGGTTATAGGTAGATCCTTGTAATCTGTTCCCCCTTTCTCCCTCACCTTCCCTCCACCCTCCTGGTATCGCCCCTCACGGCTGGTCCTGAGGGGTCACCTGTCCTGGATTCCCTGTGTTTCCAGTTCCTACCTGTACTAGTGTACATCCTCTGGTCTAGCCGAATTTGTAAGGTAGAATTGGGATCTGATAGTGGGGGGTGGAGGGAGTAGCATTTAGGAACTAGAGGAAAGTTGTATGTTTCATGAATACCACACTGCACCCTGACTGTCTAGTCTCCTGCCTGCAGCCCTTCTGCAAGGGCCTGTTGGAGGTTCTCTTCCAGCCTGGGATTATGACAATTTTTAGACAGCAGTCAGGGGTAATTGCTGCTCGCCACAGGGCTAGGACACAGGGAAGGGATCGGGTCCAGAGGAGCTCAGAAGACGGCACAGTGAACCTAGAACATTTCAGTGTGCTCTTGATTTGCCTTGTGAGTAAAAATAAAAAAAGAGGTCTGGGGTTCTGGGCCAGACCCTAAGTACCCTGATTCTGTTTTTAGCTCTCCGCCTCCCAGTCTCGGTCTCCTTACCTCTTAATTTTCTGGTCTGGAAATAAGAGGTCTGGGCAAGTAAATCGACCTGGACGCCGACTTGGCTCCCCTCCCCCCAATAATTATTATTTTCATATCTCACTCTGCCCGCTGTCTCCCGTCACCCTCGTTTCTGTTGTTCATCTCCCTGGAGAGGGGAGTATGCATCAATCGCTGCAGTCTGTTCCCCTACACCTATCCCCCTCGTTCTCAAGGGTTTTATATGACCTGTATTCCATGTGTCGTGAGCTCTTATCTGTACCAGTGTACATGCGCTGGTGTAGCCAGAACTGAAAGGCAGGACTGGAGTCGTGATAGTGGGGGGTGAGGAAGCCTCAAAGAATATTGTGTGTTTCATTGGTGATATACTGTGTTATGGTTGACTCATCTCTTCCTTGTGATCCTTCTTTTGGGGGATGTACTGTTGTTTACAGGTGGGTTTTGGGTGTCTGCTCCAAACCCCCTCATTCTCAACAATATGTTTTTTTGTTTGTTTATTTTGGGTCTTCTTGTGCCTGTTACCTGATCTCATTGACACCTCATGATCGCACATGCTGGTGTGGTTCTTCGATGTGGACTTGTTGCTTCTCTGCTAGATGGCTGCTTGTTTAGCTTCAAGCCCTTAAGACCCCAGATGCTATATCATTTGATAGCCATACATCATCCATTTTCTTCACCACATTTGCTTATGCGCTTGTTTTGTCTTCAGCGATTGTGTCGAGAGGGTGAGCATCACAGAATGCCAGCCTATCAGAACAAAGTGTTCTTGCATTGAGGGAGGGCTTGATCAGAGGCCCAAAGTCTACACTTCCTCAATGTATTACCATATAAATATATGTACATAGGCCAATACCTCTATTTTTATGAATTAATATATTTATTTAAGTGCACACCTGTTTACATCTCTATCCATAGCTTGGCCTTCCATAAATTTTATTCCAAGATCTTTCCTTTGCTTCCTTTTGCCTTCCTCCTGCCCCACCATCACACTCACTGTGAAGGACTACTTTGGATACAAAAGAGAGAGAGAGAGAGAGAGAGATATTTCAGCACCTAGCCAGTGTGCATTCAGGGGGCATGGAGAGGCAAAAATGCTCTGCATAAGAATTGGGGAGTGTTTTTGTAGTTTATGGAGACGCTAAGAGGCAGAGTGTAGAGGGAAAGGAAGACAGCATCATTGGCTGATATTCATAGCATTGTTGCAAAAAGTTTACCTATTCAAACACATTTATAACAAGAGCTCCATGAAGTAAGAATTGAGAGTTTGTTTTGCTCATTGACAATGGTCTAAGAAACAGCAAGGGAACATTTGCTCACAGACAGTGTATATCTAGCACCTGTGCTCCTCGGCTGTACACCATATTATCTCAAAAAGGGACTCTAGAAAAGAAGGGGTATATGAGCTGGTGTAGTTGTTGTGCACATGGCTGCAATCCACAAGGTCTACAGTTTGAAACCACTCTGAGAGAAAAAGGTGGGGCTTTCTGTTCCCATAAGTGGTTTCAGTCTCAGAAAGTCACAGGTGAAGTTCAACCCTGGCTTATTTTGTGGCTATGAGTCTGCATTGACTTGATGGCAGTGAGGTTTTGTTTGGCTCAAGCAGGACATCAGAGGGTTCAAGGTTAACAAATTCCAGCAGAAATATTTCCATGGCTCTGAGATTTCTTGGAACTTGGATGTCTCTTCGAGTTTTGATTGTTTGTTGATCTGGGGTGCACTGCCAATCTCTTCTTTGCTTCGATGCTCAAACCTTGAGTAAAGCTGGACTATACAGAGATAGTTAAATTTCAGTTGCTGTGCAGTATCAAAGACAAAAGAGGTCTATGTACTCCGAAATGGGTCTATCTGCCGTAGAAGAATGAGAATAAATGCAGGAGGTGAGTGTAAATGTTAGAATTTGGTAGGAGCATGAAATTGGAGCAGCATGTGATCATAAAAATTAAGAGATTTCCCCCCAGAGGCTAAGAATCCCAGGGGGTATGAAAAGCTGACATTCCAATCCAACATGGGGCAAGGGTATTCAGCCACATTTCTTTTAATATTTAAGTTAGGGTGGTTTCCTTGTTTTAAAGGATTTGGAGGCTCCTGAGGCAGCAAGCACTTCGGTTATACACAGAAGAGATAATTTAACTGTCCCCCAGATTTAAGTAGACTAGGGATCTAAAACTAATGAGGGTTTTGTGTTATTCTTGAATGGAAGAGCTGTCATTAAAGGTCAAGGCTTGGAAAATGTGAGGTTCAACTTGAGCAGATCAATGTCAGGGAACTAGCAGTTCCAGAACTCCCTGTGTGCCTGCTGCTTTTAGAGAGAAGTCAGCATGAGCCTGCCTTGCCCTGTGGACCATGCTATCCCTGTCACCATGCACCTCTTAGGCCTAAAGTCCTTGTGGGATTGGAAGTCCTGGTGTTAACATGTTGTGCAGAGCCTGGGTAATTTGTGGTGTCAGGAGCACTTGAGTTTTCTGGATAGACAAATAAACTCCTGCCAGTTTTACTTAGATGGAGATTTAAGTGAATTACTCTGTCTCTGTGCTCTTTTCTTTTTCTGCTTCCGCTTCTCTTTCAATGCCCAGTTCATCTGTTGCAAACCTTGTTTGAACAGTGGATTATAATTTATAAAACCTTTTCACAAATACCAATGAATTTTATTCTCAGAAGAGTCCTTGAGCAGACTGAACAACTACAGTGAACCCTCGTTTATCGCGGTGAATCGGTTCTAGACCCTACCGTGATCAATGAAATTCCGCAAAGTAGGAGTCCTTATTTGTAAATCAAATATTTTCGTAGGTAGAGCACAGAGGACATGAAAAAACACCCTTTAGTCACCATTACACTCGTATTACCCAATTTATTAAACGAAAAAGGGGAAATACAGTAAAACATTTTGGACGTTACAATTATCATTTATTATTTATTATATTATTTATGGCATCTAGTTTACAGTATT
>NW_022103912.1:3411654-3422714 GCF_000313985.2 Echinops telfairi
GCAGTAATGACAGAGCATGCGCTGTTACGCAAACACCGCGATAGAGTGAAGCCGCGGAAGTCGAAGCGCGAAGTGGTGAGGGTTCACTGTATATAGGCTTTGGCCAAAAATAAAGAAGAGACACTCTATCCTCCCTCCCCATCCTCCCACTCTCTGTGTGGACCTGGCTGCTGAGATCATGGCTGTCCCAGAGGTGAGCATGCTACCATAAAATGTGTCTGACTCCTTTATTTCACTCTTTCTCCTATCTCTCCTATCTTCCATGACTTTACTGTGATCTTTATATATTGTCACCGTGCAATTGCTCCTATGGAACCCCATGGATGACAGAGGCTGGTCTACTCTACTAGAAGGCAAGGACAGAGCCTTGAGAAATTGCATCCAAAGAGGACTAAGAAGAAGATTCTAGTGAAACCTGAGAAAAATCAGAGTTGAATTATGCGAACCAGAGAAGGAGAAATGTGCTAAATGCTTCCTGGACAGCAAGTTGACATGGACTTCACATTGTCCCTGAATATAGCCTAGATATTATTGCTGAGAATCTTCCCGGGGTGTGTGTGCTTTTGCTAGGGGATGGGAAACGAGGAAGTGCAATTAGAGCATTCAATCAGATTAAGGTTTTACTGTCTGATTCTGAAAAGATCGTTTCCTTTTTCTGAGCTGCAGTATTGTCATCTAGGCAAACAAGAGGGTTGAGATGTCAGGCCCCGAAACAGTCTCTAATCCCAGAAAAGTAGCGTCATTCCCGTTAGCAGGGTATAAGTAGGAGAGATTTTTAATGACATGAGCTTCCACAGACTCCTTGGGGCTGTCAAGTCTAGTATGACAGGCCAATTGGGAAATTTCCTGCTTAGTTCTACATTTTCTCAACCGGCTTTCAGGTCATTGCCCCTAGCGACATTCCTCTCTAGACTATCTCAAATATTGTGATTTTTACACCTTTGGAACACTTATAGAGTGGCATAATATTGTCAGTATTTTCTTCTCCGAATCTTTAGTTTCATCTTTTTCCTTCCTTGACTTTACCAAGTAGGTACATATAAAAGCCAGTTATTGATCCCTTATTGAACAACAGCTGTATTTCATTGCTCCATGTATCATTCATTCCATGTGTGAGCATGTGTGTGTGTGTTGTGATGACAATGGGACAATAGGGCTTAACTACAAATATATAGGGTTCATAGAAACTGATGGAAATTCAAAGATTATTTTTGAAGTTGTCCCTTTCTAGAAAATTCTGGGAAGGAGAAAGTGGGCAAGGGCTTAGGGTTAAAAATTAGATGACTCCCTGCTGCTGGTTCATTCTAGTAATAATTGTTTACTGGCGTCACGACATCGAAGATAGAAAATATACCATAAATCAGCCTTCTTTGTTTTTGTCTCTCAACTAAACTGGATCACAGAGGCTTAAGCAATGTACAAAGTAAGTTGGGAGTTCTGTAAATAAAACTTGTGCGGGAGCCTCTTATGTCTCTTCTCAGCACAACACTGAGCTGGGCAACCCTGAGAAGCAGACACCCTTGACCTTAACTGGATCTAATTGGGGAGCCAAATAAAAGCTTGCAGAACATTCTAGTGATACATTAATATTCATCAAATATAACAGCAAAAGCACCACAGAAAGTGGGGCAAAGAAACTACATGGTGCCCAGCCATCAGAAAGAATAGCATATGGGGTGTTAAAGCCCATGCCTTCAAACAAGTGGCCATCTAAGTGAAGCATCAAGTCAGTCCACATGGAAGAATCACACCAGGCAGTGTGATCCAGTGATTGTCAATAATAAAATCTAAATCAAAAGGAGGGAATGGTATCCGAGACTAAATTGTGAACACTTGGTTTGCAAAAGGCTATGGATGACAGTGGAAACCCAAAATCCATTGGCAGGGCCCACACATGGAGTCAGCCTCCAGTGGATCCCCTCTGAAAGCCAAGGATGTTACTTTGAGGACTCAGGTCTGTCTGACTCCAGCCATAGTATTTTCAGTCCCCGAATACACACGTGAAAGTTAGACATTGAGTAAGGAAGACCTAAAAAGAATTGATGCATTTGAAGTGTGGTGCTGGGGATGAATATTGAAAGTTCCATAGCCTGCCAAAGACAACCACTTTGTCTTGGACGATGTGATGTCAGGGAGTTTCTTGGAGACAAGTAGGGTGAGCCTTCTTATACTTTAGACATGTTGTCGGGTGAGACCCGTCTTGGAGAAGGACATCTTGCTTGGTAAATTAGAGGGTAGGAGAAAAGGAAGACCCTTGATGAGATGCATTGATACTGTGGCGGCAATATTAGGCTCAAGCACAGGAATCATTGAGAGGATGGTGCAAAACTGTGTTGGAACCCACTCCGTGGTACCTAACAACCACAACAATTATCCCCTTGGAATAAATGTTTCCATTTGTTTTTTATTTCTTTCCTCTTCTTTGCCCTAGATAATGAGAGACCAAGACCCGCATGGTAGATGGCTTCTCACAAGCTTTTAAGACTCGTCACTCTTCCCCTAGCAAGATAGAGAACATTATCTTTGTAGAATATGTTACACCATGAGGTCCCACCTATGACATTAATGGCCCCCAACACTATAGTCCCGAGCCCCTAGGTCTAAGTGCCTCCTTCTCTCCTGTTGTTTGGTTATAGCTAAGTTTTCATAACTTTGTTTCCTGAGTGCTCTACTACATTCAGGGATATGTTTGCAGCAAAAGTAAATACTACGTATATGTATTTTCATAGTCAATCCTATGTTTGAGTGTGTTCTCCCACTCTCACTCCCACAGCCATTCAGTCTGTGTGTCTATCCCTGCATCTACTTGTGGATCATTGTTATTGTAATATTCTCTATAAAACTGTGTTTACGTCTTTTGCCTTTAACTCTTCCTCTCCTGATGTCATCCTATGTAACTTGTCTGGTCTTTGGCCATTGGTGTCAAATATGTGAAATCTGTTCCTGAGATGGTCTCTTGATCCAGGTGGAATTTACTTAAGGTCGTACATAACTACTTTTAGCTTGGTAAAGCTATAACAGACATAAAGACACTCAAATCGATCGTGACATCCTCAGACCTTTCTAGGACAGGGCCGAGACCCTTCCGCAGGGTACTGATAGTAATGCCAATGTTGCTATCCTGATTTCATGTTAGTAGAACAAGTTGAAAGCTTCTCTTTTCCATATGCATCTCAGAGGCCCGTATGTTGCTGACTCTGAAGGCCAGAGGAAAGCGTTGGACTGTTTTGCACTTGAGTCTGGCAACCTCTGCTGTGAGTCAGAAGACACACTCACACAGGCTGTGGAGAGAGCTGCCGCAGTCTGCAAGTGTTTCCAGATGTTGAAATAAGTGATGATCTTCTGAAAATAAATACCAGTTACTACATTTGGTTTTAACATTTTTGTTTGATTTTCTGCAATGACTGACTTTTCTCAGCAAATGTTTTCCATTTTCCAAGACTCTCTGTGCTTACCTTTAAGGTGTGATCTCACAACACTTTATTCGCTGGGTAGCATTCTTCATTAACAAGCTAAAACAGACATAGTTAGGGTATTGTTTCAAGCTGATAAGACAAATGCGAGACTGAAGAATATTGAAAGCTATTCAAAAATTGGTTGGGTAAAAAGTGCTGTATAATGAAACCAAATGCCCAGATTGGAATTTTAAAAGACGTTCTAGTGTGAAGATAAAAGGACATGAAATATAATAAATGTTGAAACAATATACCACCTAATGGTAGCCTGTCAAGGAAGAAAGATAATATGATAACTTACAGAGCATCCCAGAACTTCTATAGATGCTTGACCTATAGTTTGCAGGGAAACAATCTTTTTGTTTCATCTGGCTCATATTAAAAATAGGAAAAACAAAACCTTTTTTTTCCCTACTCTGACACAGACAATGGAAAAATCCATGCAATTTTTAACTGTCTGAAATTCTTTAAAGCAATATAAGACAGAAAGAATTATTAAATCACTTTTCCATTTCATATAATGAAAAACTACACTACCACAGTGGGGCTGGGACTATCAATTCTGGAGGAACTGAGAGCACCGATTGGTCCTAGAGGCAATCAATCACTTGGCAGCCCCAGGTCCCTATCTCTGTGGCCTTCTTGCTGTAGGAAAAAGAAATTTAGAAAAGAAGAAAACAAAAGGCGCACTGCTCCTTAGTAATTATATAATGAATATTTAGAGATTCGTTTAGTACATAGTGTACATATGTGATGTACATGTGGATGTTTGAGGGAACAGCTATATTCATCAGTTGATGTCTTCTTTCACTTATTATATTCATCAGTTGATGTCTTCTTTCACTTATTAATTGGTTGATGGGTCAATCACGTCATTCACTAATTAAAAAGCATTTAGCAATTGATGACTTGGAGTGCTGGAGACTAAAAAATGTATAAAGTTTGGACCTTCCTGGTCAGTTCAAGTTACACTGGGACAGAGAGCTGGGCAAACAAATAATTAAAATATCTCTTGAAACGTGCTACAATTGCAGTTCTGCAATTGTTGACATGAATATGTATATTTAGCTCTTTCTGGATACCTGGCCTAGAGTCAAATCAGCGAACTTAAAAGAGCAGGTAGAATTTTTTCACCTCTTATGTTGATTTAAGATTTGAGGGATTGAGAAGCTCTTTTACCTATTTATTTTTTACTTTCACACTTAGACTAACCTCCAATAAAAGATTATTTGATGAGGCTTCATCCATGCAAAGGTAGTAGTGGTTTGCTGGTAGATTTCTCACTTTCCAGGTAGTAGATCATTGTTTGGCTCCTGGCCAGTGCACCTCATTGACAGCTGCCTTCCACCTATCAGGGTGTGTGTGAGCATTGCCATGACATCGAACAGGTGTCAATGGCACTTCCAGACCAAGATGGATTGGTCAGAGAGGCCTGGTGATCTGCTTCTGAAAATCAGTCAGTAAAACCCTTAGGGACCACAGCAGTTTGATCTACAGTCGACTATGGAGACAACAGCACTGTGCACCATTTTGTTCTATTTTACATGTGTTTACCATGAATTTAGGGCTGACTGATAGCTAACAATGATAGAAATACACAGGGTACTAAATTTTCAAGAATTGAATGAATCTGGTTAAGGGATCCTTTGGGTTTTGCTTTGTTTTCTTTTGGAGAGAACCTCAATTAAGAGGACTTACTGAAGCAGATGGGCTTTTATAGCCGGCCAGGTACATTTATTCTCGTGATGCCGATCCCTAGTGAGCGAAAGCATTGGCTACTGAAAAAGATCCAGTCCTTGTGGAACTCATCTGTGCTTGGGGAGAGAGGACAGGGATCTGAACTCAGCCAACCATATACAGGTCATGACTTCTATGATCTCTCAGTCTCCCTATCTGCAAAAGGAAATGAACAATGCCAATTATGTTATAGGCAGTTAGCTGGAAACAGAGAACAATGTCTGACTCATGGAAAGTGTGTTAGTTTGGGTTGACTAGAGCAACAGAGACATTCATATGTGTGCAAGAAAGAACTTTATGTACAAGAGCAATTGCATATTGAGAAAACATCTGAACCCAGTCCAGATCAAGTCCATAAGTTTGATATTCGCCCATATGTCTGATAACAATCTATACATTTCTCTTCAGACTCACAGAACACAAGCAATGATGCCGAATGCAAGAAGATCGCAGGCTAGTAGGTGGAAAGTCTGGTGGATCCAGTGATGGTAGAAGCATCTCAGCACTGGCATGGGTCTCCCATGTGGTCCCACCAACTCCAGGGCTTTGACTGTATCAGCGTAGCTCCATCAGACTTGTCGTCAGTAATGTCTTGCAGGGATTGATTGTATCTGGCCTCCAGTGACCTATTTATCTCCGTGGTGCCTCCAAATGAGGTCATCAAGTTGTGACCTGATTGACAGGTTAGACGCCACCCTTTCACAAGTTAACACCAGATTATGTCACTACCACAAGAAAGGCATGACATTGTTCACTATTATTATTGATATTAAATGCATGTCTGGATTGTAAGAACTATACATGAACACGTGGAAATGAAATCTAGATTTTTTTCCCACCTGGGATATTGTATTGTGGTTTGGGGGTAGGTTTACAGAGAACATTCCTTTTCCATTCAACAAGGTATACACACTTTGTTCTGTGATATTAATTTTAGTCTTCAAGGTAAGAAGGTAAGAGCACTCTGTCTACATCTCTGGGTTCTGGTTACATTTAGCCTTCTTTTCTGCTATTCCCTGCCTTTGCAACTTGGTTTTTTGTTAAATAAAACCCTTTTGAACTTATATGTGCACTTTATAGGCCTTTCTGTTGTTCAGCTGAAACAATATGGATACTTTTGCTGACTACCCTTTATTGTATATTGCCCTCTTTTTTCATCCAAGTTAATGCAAATCCACTCTTTAGTTAGTGATTTTTCCTCATCATTCCAGGCCTGGTACTCATATCCATCAAGAATATTTCTTTCTGTGTGTAAACTTTTTTAAATTTTTACTTTTTGTAATAGTGGTCTTACTCAGTATTTGTATTTTGTGATTGACTCATTTCACTCAGGGTAATGAGTGAACGACATCCATGTTATGTTTCACACATTCATCATGATCCTTTAACATGCATTATATAATGTTTCATTGTATGTATGTATCATAGTTTTCTTATTCACTCACCCATTGATGAGCATTAAGGTTGTTTACATCTTTTGTTTTGCTACAGTTTTTCATGTTTTTTTCTTTCATGTGCACATGTCCTGTTCTTAATGTCTCTCATTAGAATTGGAGTTCCTTAATACTTAACATATACATATATGTACATAGAACTATGTCCCTATTGTTACATGTAAATATATTTAAATATGTATGTGTCTGTATTTATACCTCTATAAATGTCCTTTCCTTTCTAGTTCTTTCCTCTATTTCCTTTTACTTTCCTCTTATCCCACTATCATGTTCTACCTTCATTCTGCTTTAATAATTCCTCTTAGTTACATTCCACTTGATCAAACCCCACCAGGCATTCTGTGCCCTCCTTGCCATCAATTTTAGATCACTTGTTCTTCTCTGTCCCTGGGTTTGTTGGTTTTCCACTTCCTATCTCCCACCTCCCTCTCCCATGCCCCGCCCCTGGAACCATTGGTCCTGTTGTTTTCTCCTTGGGATTGTGTATCCTGCCTATCTTATATAGATTTAAAAAAAGCCTATAAATAGTTCCAGGTCTGTCTGTCGATTTTTATGAATGTTATATGTTAAGTATTAAGGTAGCAGATGGACATTGGGCCTCTACTCAAGTACTCCCTGGCATTTTGTCATCACTGATTGTGTCACCTTCCCTGACGTGGTTGCTGAAGACAAAATGGGTGCATAAGCAAATGTGAAGAAAGCATATGGTGCCTGGCTATTGAAGGAAATAATGTCTAGGGTCTTCAAGGTTTGAAGATAAACAAGCGGCCACCTAGCTGGGAAGCAAGAAAGCCCACAAGAAAGGAAGATGCACACCAGCCTGTGTGATCATGAGGTGTCAACAAGATTAGGTATCAGGCATCATAATACCCCCCAAACAAACAATAATATTGATGCAAATAAGAGGGGGGAAGTGGAGACCCAAAGCCCAACTGCAGACCATTGGACATCCCCTTACAGAAAGGTCATAAGGAAAGTACAAGTCATCCAGGGTGCAGTATAGCACTGATGAAACATGCAACATTCCTCTACTTTAGTGCTCCCCCCCTCACCTCCTACTATCATGACCCCAGGTCTACCTTACAAATCTGGCTAGGCCAGAGCATGTACACCGGTGAAGATAAGAGCCCTCAAGACATGGAATCCAGGACAGATAAACCCCTCAGGAACAATAATGGGAGTAGTGATACCATGAGGGTAGGGGGAAGGTGGGAGAGAAATGATTGTGGTATAACACCCCCTATTTAGGGTAGGGTGAAGAACAACAGAAACATCGGTGGTATAACATCCCCTACTTAGGGTAGGGTGAAGAACAACAAACATTGGTGGTATAACACCCCCTACTTAGGGTAGGGTGAAGAACAACAGAAACATCGGTGGTATAACATCCCCTACTTAGGGTAGGGTGAAGAACAACAAACATTGGTGGTATAACACCCCCTACTTAGGGTAGGGTGAAGAACCACAGAAGCATCGGTGAAAGGAGACAGCGGATGGTGTAAGATATGAAAATAATAATAATTTATAATATATCAAGGGTTCATGAGGGTGGGAGGGTTGAGGAGAGAGGAAGAACAATAAGGACCAGTTATCAAGGACTCAGATGGAAAGAAAATGCTTTGCAAAGGATGATGACAACACATGTACAAATGTGCTTGACACAATGGATGTATGGGATTTTGTAAGAGCTGCATGAGCCCCCAATAAAATGATTTAAAAAAAGACGAAGAATTGGAGTTCCTTAGTATAGGGATGATTTTTCTTTTGCCTTAGTTGGAGCTCCCTGAAGGTGGAATCTGTGTTTATATCACCAGACTAGCTCTTCCCTAACCTTTTAATTAAGAAACAGTAATTAGGAGATGATTTGTTAACTAGCTTTCTGTCCTCTGGGAGAGAAGAAGTGATTTAGAACAGAGTGAGAGGAATTTTCCTTAGCAAGGGTGAGGAGGTGAAATCAAGGACTTGTGGGAACGACTGGAATGGGAGAGAAGTCTGTTGCTTGGTGTGCCAGTTCAGGCTCTATGATGTTCCCTCAGGGCCTCCTCTTCATACTGTTGAACTGAGATTTTCTCTATATTGTGGCAGATGATACTAAGGAATTATTATTTCTTGTGGGATAGGAAGTCTTCTACTTTACGGGTCCTGTGATAAAAGCCCAGAGATAAAAGTTGTATCAGCAACTGAAAATTAACTGGCTATTTAAAGAGTTTAATGCCATGTGTGTTATGGACTAGAGAGAGCTGTGGTTGTCTGTTCTGGAGGGCCATCCCTGCCAAAAAGAAAACTCCTCTTTTGTTTAAGAAAACACTTTTTAGGGCTGTTAGGTGCACTAGTATTAGTTTCTGAGCTTTTAGAGCAGCGAGAGTGAAAATGATATAGAAAGAAATTGTTCGGACACTCAAGTATAAAAGAGTGGTGTTTTAGACCATAAAGCATAGCCTATTTGAACACACTGCCTACTGTACTTTTTCTTCACAAACCAGGATGCTAGATTTTGTGATTCTACAAGTGTCAAGAGAAAGAAGGCAATAGACATGTTTTTAGAAACAGATTCTACGAAATGGAGAAAAGGGAGGGATAAGACAGGCCGCCAGTGGGAGCATCCTAGTGAAGCAGAAGTGTTAGAAACAAGGAGCATCTGAGCCTTCAAAAGGTAGTGTTAATCTAGACAAACGAGAAAGACCCTTAAAAAGGAATCAGTGCAGGAATCAACTTAGGATATAGGGAAAAGCAAACATCTTAATCAACATGTCTGGAGTTTGGGCTCATCCCAGCCTCTTATAAATAGACATCTTCTCTGAAAGACAGTCTTGAACATACCTTCAGTGTATCAGAAACTTGCCTCTCTCACTTATTTTGATAAGGTGGGGGCTGAAAGTTTATGAGTGGTACACTACTGGACTTTTATGAAGTGTAAGGCTGGTTGTTTGGATCAATCCAGGGGTACCTCGGAAAAACAACCTGGCAATTCAGTGATCAAAGGTCATGGTCTTTTTTTGTTGATGTAACTTAAAAAAAAACCAACATTTTATTGAGGGCTCTTACAGCTCTTGTAACAATCCATACATCAATTGTATCAAGCACATTTGCACATATGTTGCAATCATTATTTCCTAGATATTAGTTTTCTATTGAGCCCTTGGTATCAGGTGCTCTTCTCCCCTTCCCCCTCCTCCCTGCCCCCCTCTTGGCCTCTTGTTGAATTGTAAATTATTATTGTTTTCATATATTACACCAACCGCTGTCTCCCTTTCCCTACAATTTCTGTTGATAATGGCCCTGGAGCATGGGTGTGGTGTGTGGTTATGTGTCGATTATTGTGATTGGTTCCCCCTTCCTCCCTTCCTCTCCCCACTCTCTGTACACACTCCTGGTATTGCTGCTCCCATTCTTGTTCCTGGATTTCGTGTGTTGTGAGTTCTTATGTCTTATCTGTACCTGTGCACATGCTCTGCAGTGAAAGGCAGTACTAGGGTCATGATAGTGGGAGATGAGGAAGCTTCAAGGAACCAGCTTCATGTTGGATGTTTCATCAGTGCTTTACTGCACACTGAATGACTGATTGCTTCCATATGACCCCTCTGTGATGGATTTCCCATTGTCTACAGATGGGTTTTGGGTCTCTGCTCTGACCCCCGTCTTTTTTTTGTTTGTTTGTTTGTTCATTTGGGGTCTTCTGATGCCTGTTACCTGTCCCGGCAACACCTCTTGACCGCACAGGCTGGTATACTTCTTCCATGTGGGCTTGTTGTTTCTCTGTTGGATGGCCACTTGATTAACTACAAGCCTTTAAGACCCCAATGCTATATCTTTTAATAGCCAGGCACCATCAGCTTTCTTTACCACATTTTGCTTATGCACCGATTTTGTCTTCAGTGATCGTGTTGGGAGGGTGAGCAACATAGAATGCCAGGTTAATAGAACAAAGTGATCTTGTGTTCAGGGAGGCCTAGAGTCCATCCACTTCCTCAATATATTGACATATAAATATATGAACATGGATCAATACCACCATTTTATGCATTAATATATTTACATATGTACACAACTGTGTTTCTACCTCTTATCAATGGTTTTGCTTCCTAGATCTTTCCTCTGTTTCCTTTTACCTTTCTCTTGCCACACTGTCATACTCATCCTTCTCCTATACTTTTAATAATAATGATTTAATACAGTATTTGCCCTTTTGTGATTGACTAATTTCATAATTTTATCAGCAGAATGTCCACTACCCCTTCTCATTGATCCACTGTTGTAGTAGCTTGTTTGTTGCTAAGATGCTGAAGCTCTGTCACTGGCATTTCAAATATCGGCATGGTCACTTGAGTTAGTTAATTGTGCCAGCCTGGCTGATAATCACGTGGGGCTAATTGAAAGGCGGAGGGATAAATGGGTGGTGAGCCTCGCCTTTCTA